>NW_012151730.1:746338-762913 GCF_000956105.1 Propithecus coquereli
GACAAGGTTCTCGCCAACAGAACAAGTGGCAGTGTGTGCCAGTTCTAGGGAGGGCCCAATCCTCCAAGCTCTGCTGAACTCACTAAAATGGCAAGATCTAAAGCAACCTTAGAAATCATGTTGAAGTTGGCATCAGGCTGATCTCTAAACAACTACATAGAGCATCCCCCTCCCACTTCCTCAACCTGAAACTACCTGGACGTTGAGTAAGCAGAGAGGAAAAAAACTTCTATTTGGAGTCTGCTATAGTAGTTTAACCTACCCTAACTAATACAGGTACTAAATGTCAATACCATTAGGGTAAGACCTTGCTTCTGGAGCTGCACGTAGGGCCTTCGGTGCATAGAACTGAGTTGATCACAGGCCTTAGTTCATAGCACAGTATCACTTTCACCCACACATCTATCCATCCCTCTTTTGTTTCCCTTTCTTCCCTTCCTTCTCCATTCTAGTCCCATGCCGTTCCCTCCCAGATCCTATTCTATTGACAAAGATATATATCATCCTCCTTAAAAAATGTTGTTTTGTGTGTAATTTACTTAGCTGATTTTTTGCTGTAAATCTCATTGTTTCTTTCTTTCTTCACCTGGAGGCTATCATGTTGCTAAGGTCCTAACAGCCAACATCTGACTGCTTTTAAAACAATATTCCATCATATGCATACATACACCACACCATCTCTGGGTGTGGTTTGCTTATCAATTCCCTTAGTGATGGAAAGTTGCTTCCAAATTCTTGCTATCCAAACTGTACACAGATAAACATCCTTATGTGTAACATCTTGAGGATTTGTGCAAGTTTCTCTGAAGGATATAACCAGGAGTGGAACTACTGTCATGTATGTACATATTTAATGTATTAGTTATCTGTTGCTGTGTAACAACTACCCTAAATGCAAATTACCTACCCTAAATGTCTTAGCAGCTTAAAACAATAACAACTCACAGAATGAGAGAAAATATTTGCAAATCACTTATCTGGTAAGGAACTAGTAACCAAGATATATGAAGAACTCTTTATATAAGAGTGCATGTGTGTAAATATATGATACATATACACACACACACATATATATATATGTGACAAGTAACCCAAATGAAAAATGGGCAAAGGATTTGAATAAACATTTCTCTAAAACATATATAAAGATGCTCAACATCATTAGCCACTGGGAAAATGCAAATCAAAGCCATAATGAGATACACCACCTCACACCCACTAGGATGGCTATAATCAAAAAGACATTAAGAAGCGTTGGCAAGGATATGGAGAAATTACATTTCTTAGAAAGAATTTTGGCAGTTCCTCAAAAAGTTAAACATGGAGTTACATATGACCCAGCAATTCCCCTCCTAGGTATTAATATATATCCAAGAAAAATGAAAGCATACATCCACACAAAACCTTATGCACAAATTGTTCACAACAGCATTATTCATAATAGCCAAAAAGTAGAAACAACTCAAATACCCATCAAATGATGCATGGATAAATAAAATGTATATCCACACAAGGGAATATTATTTAGCCATAAAAAAGAATGAAGTACTAATATATGTTACCACATGGGTAAACCTTGAAAACATTACCCGAAGCTAAAGAAGCCAAATACAAAAGGCCACGTGCTGTCTGACAGTCCCATTCACATATCATATGAAAGTCCAGAATAGGCAAATCTACAGAAACAGAAAGTGATTAGTGGTTGCCTAAGGCTGGGGGAGCTGGGGAAAAGTGGGGGGTGACTGCTAATGGGTACAAGGTTTCTTGTATCCACAAGGTGATGACAATGTTTTAAAATTAATTGTGGTGATAGTTATATAACTCTGTGACATACTAAAAACCACTGAATAATACACTTTAAATGGGCAAATTATGTAATACATAAATTACCTCAATAAAGCTATTTTTAAAAACATACTAAACTTCTACTATGTCACAGCTTCTTTGGGTCAAGGACTTGGAGCTGGGTGTTCTGGCTCAAGATCTCTCGTGAAGCCGTGGTCAAGCTGTCGATCAGGGCTGCAAGCACCTGAAGGCTTAAAAAGAGCTGGAGGATCCACTTCCAAGGAGGTTCACTCACATGGTTGGCAATTTGGTGTTGGCTATTGGTGAGAGGCCTCAGTGCCTCTCCACATGGGCCTCTCCAGGGGGCTGCTTTAGTGTTCTCATGACATACAGGCTGGCTTTCTCTAGAGCAAGGATCCAAGATAGTACAAGGCAGATGCTTCATGTCTTTTATGACATAGCTTCAGAAGTCATACGCTTCCAGTACATGCTATTGGTTACACAGGTCAGCCATATTCATTGTGGGAGGGAACTACACAAGGGCTTAAATACCAGAGACCAGAAATTATTGGGGGCCATCTTGGAAGCTGGCTACCACACTTAATGATAATGATGACAATGATAATAATAATAGCTAGTAATTTTATGACACTGTGTGCCAGGCATTGTTCTAAGCTTATAATAAACCTAAGAGGTGGCCAGGTGCAGTGGCTCACACCTGTAATCCTAGCACTCTGGGAGACCAAGGTGGGAGGATCTCTTGAGGTCAGGAGTTGAAGACCAGCCTGAGCAAGAGCAAGACCCCACCTCTATCAAAAATAGAAAAAACTTAGCTGGGTGTGGTGGCGCACACCTGTAGTCCTAGCTACACAGGAGGCTGAGGTAATAGGATTGCTTGAGCCCAGGAGTTTGAGGTTGCATTGAGCTATGATGATGCCACTGCACTCTAGCCAAGGAGACAGAGCAAGACTCTGTCTCAAAAAAAAAAAACAAACACCTATGAGGTTGATACTATTATCTCTATTATACAGATGAAGAAACTAAGGCACAGAGAAGTGGCTTACCTAAGTCACACAGCTAGCAAATAACAGTGCTGGGATTCAAATTCAGGCAGTATAGCTCCAGAGCCACACTCTGAAAAATTATGCAATATTGTATCCTAGATATTACTTAATTTCAGTAAGTTTCACCCATTTGTTCTCCAGAATGGATGCACCAGCTGAAATTTTCCATGAGTCTTGCTTGATTCCCCATGAGAGTTCAGGCTCTTGCTTATTTTTGCCAAACTAATAGACGTAAAGTAGAAACTCAGTGTTTTAATTTGCATTTCTCTAATTACTAGTGAAGTAACACATTTAAGTAGCCATTTTGGTCTTCTCTTTTGATTTTACCTACTCATATTCTTTACATATTTTTATTTGGTGTTGTCGTTTTCTTCCTGATTTGCAGGAGCTCTCTCTATATTCAACCCCTTATATATGTAATCCTTTGCCAGTTTTAGACATTGCAAATATTTTCCCCTAACCTATACCCACCTTTAGCTTTGACTATGGGATGCTTTGCTGAATAAAAATCTTTAATTATGAAGTAGTCAAAACGATCTTATGGACTGTGCTTTGGGATCTTATTTAAGAAATCTATCTTCACTCCAAGGTCACAAAGACGTTCATCATTTGTTCCTACTAGCTTTATCATGTTACCTTTCAGTTAGGTCTTTAATTGCTTTGGGGTTTGTCTTTGTTTTATTTGGTATGAGGATCCAACTTTATTTCTGTCCATTTAAGCCTATTTTTCTGAGCACCATTATCCATCTCCCTCACTAATTTGTGAACCCACCTTTATCATACACCACATCCCCAAATATCTGTGTTTCTATTCCTGAGTCTAGTGTAATTCTTGTTTTCTCAGAGGAAGGATTTATCACTAAGAAAGTTTTTGTTCACATTGAATTCTAAATTAATGAAAAATCCAACTATCACCCCCATGATCCCCAGGGATGCAATATAAGCTTATATTCTTCCCCAAAACAGAATACCCGGTTGAGAATACAATTTTAAAAAAATAAATGTATGTTTATTTAAAAAAGAAAAAGAAAATCCCTAATTAAGAAGAAACCCTGGCACACTGAGAAATCAGTGCTTCCTCTGAAAGCCAGCAACTGCCAGTGTTGTCATACCTGAGAAGTACAGGTACCTCAGTCCCAAGATCAGGTCTAGAATATTCTTCTGTGGCCAAAACTGGCATTCAACAAGTAGCTGGCTTGTGTGCGCCCTGATTATTAGCACAGACAACCGTTATATCTGGATGTCTTGCTGTTCTCTGCCCACTTACACAACCCACAGCCATCCCCACAGCCTCAGAAAAGTTACATATCTTCAACACTCCATTTGTAGGCAAGTTCCTCCACTGCCTTCTTGCTGGCAAGTCTGGCAAAGCGCTTTTGTTCAAAACCATTGGATCTGTAACCAAAAGAGATACATTATTCAGACAGAACCTTGAACTGGACATTTATTTTAAAAGAAAGAGAATAAACAGTTCACAATATAATAAGTAGTGCAGAACATAAGGCAGTTATATGAAAATATTTAAGGCATAAGCAATAGAACCAAAGGGACAAAATATATAATTTATCTTTTCTCAGTCTTTGTTCAAATGCTTCTCCTGCCATTCTTCAACAACTATTTCAAATCTTTACCACTCTCTAAAGACCTAACTCATTCTCAGCTGATGGTCACATCTTATACTTTATCCATTCATTAAACAAACATTTATTGAATTCTCATTGAATACTAGGCACAGTAGTAGCTACTGTATGAAAATGAGAATGACATAGCAAATGAGTTGGGGAGAGAGACATTTAAACAAATAATTAAAATAAGAGCATAAACTATAGTAGAACTATGCCCAGGCTATCATGGAAACAGAATGGGGTCCTTACTCAGCTTGGGGGAGGCATGGTAAAAAGGATACTGAGGGATGGGTAGGAAAGGCCTCATGTTCACCAGAGGGCTGGAGTTGGGGAGGGCCAGAAGGGTCTGGAGGTTACTTCGGAACAGAGCACAGCGTGAGCAACAAGAGTAGAGGCACAGAAATAAGAAGTAGCCTGGTATGTGGAGGAACCAAAGGTAAACTGGTATGGCTAGAGCCTGCAGCATGACAAAGGGAGTAACCATGAGTCAAAGCTGGAAAAGCAGGCAGAGGCCAAATCATAATGAGCTTCGTAGGCCATGGTAAAGAGCTTAGATTCCATCCAGAAAGGATGGGTTTAAAGCAAGAACATAAACTGCATTTCAAAAGATCACTCTGGAGGAGATCAGAGGCAGGAAAATCACTGCAATGGTCCAGGTAACAGATGACGAAGGCAATGACAAAGAAGGACAAGAGAGAGAAGACACAGGAGACAAAATTAGTAGGACTGCACGAATGATTAGGTACATAAGGACAAAGAAGAAGAAGGTAAGTCTGCCTCACAGGTCAGTAATTTGAGTGACTAGATGAATGAGGCTGCCACTAACCAGGACAGAGAGCACAAGAGTAGGAGCAGGCTTAGAGTAGGGGAAGCTGGTGAGTTCAGTTCTAAATATGTTCAAGAGACAAATTCGACACCCAGCTAAATACACCAGACCAACCTGGAAATACAGACTTGAAAATCATGTACATGCAGGTGGTGGTTGAAAATATGACTAGGTAAGATTCAGCCAGAGTGAGAACGCTAAGGGTTATGGATGGAGCCCTGAGAAACATTTAAGGAATGCACGGAGGAAGAGATGCTCACAAAGGTGGCCAAGAAGAAATGATAAAAGAATCAGGAGTAGGGTGTTACGGAAGCCAATACAGGGGTGAGTTTCAAGGAAGTAGTAAATGGATCTCGAATTCCTTCAAATTACTATGCATTCTCACAGTCTTATCTAAACTTATCACAGTCTCATCTAAACTTCTTGAAAGAGCCTGTATTCACTGTCCCTGTTTCCTCATTTTTCATTCACTCCTTAACGTGTTAGAACCTGGCTTTTGTTTCACTATGCCGAAAGCTAGCTCTTTTTTCAGGTCATCAATGACATTCCTCGTCACCAAATCCAATGAATCCTCCTTCCTTCTCCTCAAATCAGTCAAAGGTCTCACCACCTTATCCCCTAACCGTTTCCCCACTTCCTCTTCTCTTACTACTATCCTTACTACCACTGTCTGGAGGTCACAGTTCAGATCTTTATCACCTTTAACCTGAGCTACTGCAACACCTGTGTCTCTACTCTCTCTACTTCCAAATTTATACCTTTCAAATCCTTCACATTACTGCAATAATGATTTGTCTACCTAAAATGCAGAGCTGCTTTTAATCCTTCAATGGCTCCCTTTGCCTCTAGGGTGAAGACCAAGCTCCTCAGAAAGTCTTCCAAGGTGTTGTGACCAGGCCCCTGCCCACCTCTGCTGTACACCTCATTCAAGTCCATTTCACACTTTGTGCGATCCAACAACAGCAAACTGCTTATTCCCGCCCACCCCCCACTCCCCCATAACACCATATCCTTATGACTGCACATACAGGACCCTCTTCCTTTAACACACTTCCTTTTTATCTTGGTTGGTTACCGACATTTAGGAAGCATTCCCTTACCACATCCTCCTAAGGCTGAATTTACTCTTCCTTTGTGCTCCCAAAACGCCCTGAAAATCCTCTATAGTAACACTAACCAAGTATTAGGTTGGTGCAAAGGTAACTGTGGTTTTAGCATTGTTGAAATTTGCCATCTGATATTGGAATACATTCTTAAATGTGGTTATGCTATATACATCATTTTAATCCACATTTCTCACTTTATGCTTTTTTGATAATGACTTATTACTTGCTGTTTATTTTATATTTATTTTAGACTATGGAAATGATGTCAGACAAAAAGCAAATTCAAGAAATTTTCCTATACGAGTTCGTAAAGCAGCAGAGACAACCTGCAACATTAACAATGCATTTGGCGCAGGAACTGCTAACAAGCATACAGTGCAGTGGTGGTTCACGAAGTTTTGTAAAGGAGATGAGAGCCTTGAAGATAAGGAGCGCAGTAGCCGGCCATCGGAAGTTGACAATGACCAATTGAGAGCAATCATCGAAGCTGATCCTCTTACAACTATAGGAGAAGTTGCCAAAGAACTCGATGTCGACCATTTTATGGTCATTTGGCATTTGAAGCGAACTGGAAAGGTGAAAAAGCTCAATAAATGGTTGCCTCATGAGCTGTCCAAAAATCAAAAAAATTGTTTTTAAGTGTCATCTTTTCTTGTACGCAAAAACAATGAACCATTTCTCAATTGGATTGTGACATGTGATGAAAAGTGGATTTCATATGACAACCAGCGACAACCAGCTCAGTGGCTGGACCAAGAAGAAACTCCAAAGCACTTCCTAAAGCCAAACATGCACCAAAAAAAGGTCACGGTCACCGTTTGGTGGTCTGCTGCTAGTCTGATCCACTAGAGCTTTCTGAATCCCAGTAAAACCATTACATCTGAGAAGTATGCTCAGCAAATTGAGGAGATAACCAAAAACTGCAACGCCTGCAGCCAGCGTTGGTCAACAGAAAGGGCCCAATTCTTCTCCACAACAATGCCTGACCCAGTCGGTCACACAACCAATGCTTCAAAAGTTGAACAAATCGGGCTACAAAGTTTTGCCTCATCCGCCATATTCACCTGACCTCTTGCCAAACAACTAACACTTCTTCAAGCATCTCAACAACTTTTTGCAGGGAAAATGCTTCCACAACCAGCAGGATGCAGAAAATGCTTTCCAAGAGTTCGTTGAATCTCGAAGCACAGATTTTTACACTACAGGAATAACAAACAAACTTATTTCTCATTGGCAAAAATGTGTTGACTATAATGGTTCCTATTTTGATTAATAACGATGTGTTTGAGCCTACTTATAATGATTTAAAATTCGTGGTCCAAAACCTCAACTACTTTTGGACCAACCTAATAGCATTGAAATTACTTGTCTATCTTCTCCTCCAGATAGAAAGTGAACTCCTAGGCCCAGGGACTGTCTTACACTAATTGTGGAATCGCTGGTTCCCAATACATAACTACTTAAAGTTATAACATGTATGCTAAGGCCTTTCCTAAGGGATAAGTGAGGTGACAGAGGGCTTTAGATAAGTGATGTGCTAGAGGAAAGAAGGAAAGCTTACTATAAACGGCATCATTTCCAACCTTGGAGACATGAATGGTATTCCAGAGCACCAAGAAACCACTGTTTTTTGCCCTGGGGAATAAGTATTTAATACTTAGGAGAATAAACACTAATATGGTAATGCAGATAAAAGAGATATGAATAACAAACCAAATCCCAAGCAGAATCAAAAAACAAACTGCAGGAGAATTCACAGTAGAGAGAGCTTTGGACTAGAGAATCAGGAACCCAGGGTCCTAATTTCAGTTTTATCAGGTGAGCTGCATGACTCTAGGCAAACTGCTTATTTATTGGACTTCAGCCTCTCTTTTAAATAATGCGGGTTAGATTAATTGATCTTATGGATTTTTCTGACTGTAACATACTATAGATCTGTTCTGGAAATATTCCCTCGCAATGAGCCAAAAAGAGACACAACTATTAATAGAAAAGGTGATGAAAGAATAAATAACACAAAGAAAGCAAGGATGACAAAGGAAAATAAAAGCAGAAATCTAGGATAAAACCAGAAAAAGAAGCAGAGAAAAGCAACTACAAAAGATGAAAAATTAAAGAGCAGTAAAACACTAGGTCAAGGAGAATTCTAAGTTTTGGGCACCCACCCCAGCCAAAAAAAAAAAGACTCAGTGTAACAGGAACATCTGTAGGGTTATGGCTGTCAAAATACCGACTTCTGGCTATATGGCAAATTAGTGTTCTGAAAAATTCTACTACTACCAAAGAGCCTATATACATTGAGCTGCAAACCAAAGAAGTAAACTAGCCTGAAACCACAGCCACACTAAGGCACCCTGAGGGACAGAAGACAATGCCGTAGGCCCATATAAGATCGGGGGTGGATTCCAGTCATGGTACAATAACTAGAGCAGACTAACTTACCCTCAAGTAGCAATTATAAAAGACCTAAACAAGATCAGAAATGCAAGTATTTCAAAGTATTTGAAGGCATGGGAGAGCAACCAAAAACAGGCATAAACTGGGTGGTATCCATGTGTGAAAAGAGATTTGAGTCTTTTTGCCAGAGGGCAACTTCCCAATCTGCACAGCTCAGGAAAGCAGAAAGCCACGGGCTTACTGGCATAAGGTGTCAGTGCAAAGTAGACAAAGCAACTAGAAAATTAGGGGAGAAATCTTGCAAGGGAAGGAAGTGCAATAGGGATGAACCCCAAAGTCTACAACAAACTCCACTCAAATCCTTGGCTAACTATTGAACTATGCATGTGCAGAGAAAACCACATCAGGCTCAAAGAAAAAGGAGCAGCTAGAAACAGAAGGAACTGAGCAGAGATTTTAGTTACTATCCACTTCAAAGGAGACAGTGTGGAGTTCAAACACAGCCATGTTAACTGTCTGTTAGAATAAAAGCCAACATACTTAAGAGGAACACAGTATAATAGAATCTAAAGTCTCTACAATATATCATTCATAATGTCTACTAATAAAAAAATGACCATACTTGTAAATAAACAGGAAAATATGATACATATTCAAGTAAAAGCTGTCAATAGAAACCAAGGCTATTGGTTGAGAAGACAGGACTTCAAAATACCAATTATACATTATAGATATTCTCAAGAAGATAGGACTTCAAAATACGAATTATACATTATAGATATTCTCAAGAAAGAGGAAAATGTCTCATAATAAATAAACAGACAGGAAATCTCAGCAGAGAAATATAAGCTATTGAATGGAAATTTCAGAGTTGAAAAACAATCAACCAGCTGAAACAAAAAATCCACAACTGACAATAATTGACAGAAAGAACAAATTAAAAAAAACCCAGGATACAGGTGATCCAAACACTATTAACCACCTTGACCCGATTGACATTTGTAAAACACAACCCCAAATAACTAGAGAATATACATTCTCTCCTAGTACAAATAGAACATTCACAAGGTAGACTGCATACTGGGCCATAAAACACATCCTAATAAATTTCAAAAGATCAAAATATTATAGAGTATATTCTCTGACCACAAGGGAATTAAATCAGAAGTCAATAGCAGTAAGACACCTAGAAAAGTCCAGATATTTGGAATTAAACAATGCACTCCTAAATAACCCATGGATCAGAGAATAAAACAAAAGGAGAATTAGAAAATCTTTTGAACAAAATCCAACATACACTCATGAAAAACAACTCTCAGCAAACTAGGAATAGAAGGGAACTTTCTCAACCTGATAAAGCTGCGGTCCCCACGCGGTCCGCAGCCTGTTAGAACAGGGCCGCGTCACCACCTGAGCTCCCACCGCCCCCACACCCCACCCATGGAAAAATTATCTTCCATGAAACTTAGGAACCTGCCGCACAGCAGGAGGTGAGCGGCTGGCGAGCTAGCAAAGCTTCACCTGTATTTATAGCCACTCACTCGCATCACTGCCTAAGCTCCACACCCACCCCATCGGTGGAAACACATTTAATGGTAAAAGACTAAATGTTTTCCTTCTAAGATTAGGAAAAAGGCAAAGATGTCTGCTCTTACTATTTCTATCCAACATCTGCACTGGAAGTGCTAGCTAATGCAACAGGGCAAGAAAAAGAAACAAAAGGTGCCCAGACTGGAAAGGAAGATGTACAGCTGTCTGTATTCAAAGATGGAATGACCCAAAGGATGGACATATTTGAAACTCGGACTTGGGGGGGGGGGGCAAGAGGGCAATATATGTAACCTAAACATCTGTACCCCCATAATATGCTGAAATAAAAAAAAAAAAAAAAAGATGGAATGATCCTCCAGGTATAAAATCTGATGGAATCTATTTTAAAAAGCTATTGTACATACTGAGCTTTACTTGAGGGAAAACAACTGACAATATTTGTTGTCAATGATAAAATGCAAGATTTCAAGTGTAAATTAAAATTTTAAAAAACCATATGTGTCACCATGCACTCTTTAGCTTTGCATTATTTAAAGACTTCTGTGATAAGATCAGAGGTGATGTTAACAAAATTGATTTTTTGGATACTGTATAGTGAAAATACGTCAACGTTTGGAGGTATATGAAACACTTAGCAAATCAATATTTTACAAATGACCAATGCATGGTGTTGTAAAATCATGCGTGGGTAAAAGAGTCACTCAGAGTACAAAAAGATCAATGGGTTTTAATATAACAGTATGAAAGTTCTTTGATCTGATTTCAGATACCACGTAACTAACCTTTAAGAAACTAGCACTTGCTGAGTTTTTGTGTAATGTCAAAAAATATAAAAAGCCTTCCTTTTCTAACTACCTATGTGTGAGGCTGAATTTTCTTCCTATACTTCAGCTGAACAACATATCACAACAGACAAATACAGAATCAAGCTGTCTACTATCAAGCCAGACATTATTGAGATTTGCAAAATTGTAAATCAATGCCATCCTTCTATTTTTCCATTTGGAAAATATAGTTATTTTTCATAAAAACATATGGTAACTATGTTAATATGAAATGGCTTTATTATTTTTTACAATGAATTAATACATACTTTTTAAACATGTCAGTTTTGATTTCTAATATGGTAAATATCAATAGATATAATCCACATAAAGAAAAGCTTTTTGGGGTTCTCAGTAATTTTTAAGAGTATAAAGGAGTCCTGAAATTAAAAAGTTTGAGAATCATTGTGCTAGATATTAAAAAAAGGCCTTTAGTAGGCAAGAGGAGATGGGGTCTAAAATGTAAGCAGAGGGACTGAATTTGGATAGGAGCAAATATAGTTCATTCATCATAACATACAGGAATTTAGAGTATGGGGGTGCAGATGCTGGTAGACAGACAGATGCTAGCAGGTGACAGGGATCTGTGAGACATTACAAGTGACTCAAAGACACAACATACAGGAGGCTTCACACCACAACTCATCACTCATCCTCTTCAAACCTAAGAAAATAACATTAAAAGTGACCAATATCTGAAACAAAGATGTCCAATCTGAACCACCTGAGTAGTTTGTCCAGAGCTTTAAGAAATATTTTGAAAAAGAAACAGAAGGAGGAGTGTTCCAAGCACGGAAAATAGGATTCGTGCACCTCACAAATAAAAGCAAGGTAAGTGCATATTTTTCACCTTGTGGTTAGAACACAGAATGAGGAAGAGCGTAGAATGATTTAAGAATGGTTAGGGAAGGTTAGAGTCTGGTGGAAGAGAAAACAGAAATGTCGGGAACACTCAGGCTTACCTGTCCACTCCATCCCAGCGATATCCAGGCCAGATATTAAATCTGTTGGGAGGAGGTGCTGGACCACTGTAGCGAGGTCTCACTAATGAGAGCGAGAAAAAAGAAGTTAGTTATCTACATAATTTAATTCAGAGCTGATGGCAATGGGGAAAAAGTTTCTATACAGAAAAATTAATTGAGTGGAATCTAACTCACAGACAAATAAAATGAATTTAAAACTTTATGAGAAAGGATTCTTTGCACATAGCTGTTATCAGCACTCTAATGACTGTCTCTCTTCATATAAGTCACTTCCAGCTCTGATGAATCCCAAAAGTCCCACCTTTCTTATTCTTGTTCTCCTTGGCCTTGTTCTTCTTGATGAAGTTGGCCATGGGGTCTCCCTCTCTTTCTTGTTCTCTTAACATCCGATCCAGATCTTCATCGTCAATATAGCGGGCCAGAGGCTTTTGCATCTCCTTCATTGCATCCTCTACATTTTGTTGCTGTTGCCGGCTCTGGGCAAGCCTGGGCAAAAAAGAACCAAGAGTGTTTGCTATCCTGTTTGACATTCCCACACCAACACTGAGATGGACCACACTGCTAAATTTGGAGAACCTCCTCTTTCTAGTAGCCTAGGCCAAATATTAAAAAGAATAAAATTCCTAGAATACCAACTAGCAGTGTGGGATGCATCAGTACACTAGGTAGCAGATTCAGCACACAAATTTCTCATTCCTGGTAACAGCTTTGAAGGCAGAACAATGAACTAATGGTCAGAAGAGCAAAGAAATCACTTGCTCCAGTCACTGCCATTTTGTTTTCCCTTTCAGTGGTTCCCTTACCCTTTTCCCCACTGGGCATACAGTTCATCTCTCTCTGAGTCCTTCTCTGCTTTCCTCCTTTGCTCTAAACGTTCCAGTTTCAAATTCCTCTTACGACCAGACTTATCTCGAAATACAGTTTCAGCATGTTGGAATTCAGCTGCAAAAGGAAATTACACTTTTTACGATAAATACCAGGTATCAAAATAAGAAACAATATTCTAACAGATAAAATCAACCTGTTAGGGTTCTGATGCTAGATAAGAACTTTTGCAGCCAGATCACAAGTTCCTACCAACATCTAGCTGCATACTGGTGCTGGGCCTGAGAGATGACATTTTTCAAGAAGGAAAGAATGACTTGGACTCACTGAGAAGTTAAAATAATATGTAAAACCAGAACTAAAATCTGATGGCAATCAAAAGTTTAAAATATCAGGTACAATAAGCTACATTAAAAAAGAAATAAAAGCTACCTAGCCTAGATTGGTCTCTGAACTTTTCATATTTTTACCTTCAAATGCCGTCGTTTCTTGGTCCCATTTCTTGAGCTCCTGCTGCTCTCGCTGTATGTCAGTTAACACCAACCCAGTTTTAACCCCAGAATACATATGTGCAGCCTATGCAATGGAAAAGGGAGCATCCAACATTAATGAGACAATGCAGCGGTAGGCTCCATGGGTATACAGTTAATTGCATTTTTGTCTGATGACCAGCAATAACCAAACCAAAAACTCTAGCTTTATATTCTCATTATTTACCACAGGATTCACAAAATATAAAAGAAATAAAATCTAATTTCATGGAAAACTTAATAGTACAATAAGTTTAAGAGTAAGCAGAAACACAAACCAACAATACGTCAAAAGGACAGCTAAGCATTTGTATTTCTGACTTTTCAGTACACAAACTGCACACATGAAAGACTCACTCTCAGGCCATCTGATCAAAAGCCAGTATCAAGCTCTAAGAGACCTACCCTGTTAAAATACTCCATTTAAAGTACAAACTCAAGCAAACCTAAGACATTTAAATTGTGGATATATTTCAGGATAACAACAGAATATATAACCAAATGAAAATTTTTTACTAATATCCACTTTGTACCAAAATAGCAAACCAACTCACAAATGGAGTATGCAGTATACTCTGATATCCTTAAGCAAATAAATTTGATTAATCTTAAAATGGTCCATGGACTAAACAGATACATAAAAATGTCAAAGGGTCCAGTTGAAACAGAGACCTCACTTTGTTCCCCCAAAGAAAGAAATCTCACTTCCTGGGTTAGAACAGGCTACTGGTCTACCCTGCCAGAACCAGTCCTCTCAAAGTCTTCTACAGAGGAGACGTACCTGGGAAGTCTGCCTTGGAGAGTAAAATGCACGCCATAGGCTCCCTCATTCTCTTTCTTAAAAAATTCACAAATGAGATTCCTTTACTACTACTAGCATTCTTTATAATATTAGTACTCAGCGTTCGTGTGGATTTTTTTTATGGCTAATTCATCAAGCTTTATCACGTATTTAAAACAAAACATTGGGTGGGGGGGGAACCAAGGGCAACACACGTAACCTAAACATATGTACACCCATAATTTGCTGAAATAAAAAAAAAAAAAAAAAGAAAAAAAAAAAGAAAACAAAACATTGACTTCCCAGAAAATACAATTTCTAAAAGTAGTTTTTATATTTTAAGTATCTCTCTTTAAGCTCTGGATAGAGAGACCTGTAGTCCAATTTATAATAATAAATCACTAACACTAAATGCTTACTTTGTCCCAGGCACTGTGGTAAGAGTTTTACTTACGCTAACTCATTTAATTCTCACAATAACCTTATGAAGTAGATACTACTGTTATTCACATTTTACAGACAAAGAAGCTGAGTTTTAGAGATATTAAGTATTTTGCGTAAATCTCACAGATAAAATTAAGAGGCAGAAATAGGATTTGAATATGAGATCCATTTAACACAAGGTTTGTGCTCCTAAGTCCACTCTGCAAACTATAGCCTCAGTTTATTTATAAGAAAATAGGAAGTTTTTCTGGAACTATTAAACTGAGATTTGTAAACTGTAAGGTTATAAGGGCAGAAGCTACTTGGGATATCTGGTATTTATAAATCCATCTGGGCTGGGTTACAGCCAGCTCTGCCTTCAGAGAGAAGGAAAGAGTTCCAAAGATTCTTTTAACTAAGATTTACTACATTTCCAAGAGCTATGTCCTTCTCCTCTGGCTTGATTCTCTGGGACTTGTACAAAGCTAGAAGAGCAGAGCCACTGTAAAAGAAGAATATGACTCCTGACAATCCTTACCTTCTTTCCAGAAGGCTGGCTCCTTCGAGGTGGAGACAGATCAGAATCAGAAGATTTGGTCCTCTGTTTCCTCCTTGGTGGAGAGAGGTCAGAATCAGAGCTCTGGTGTCTAGGCCTGTTCCGTGGAGGTGACAGATCTGAATCAGAAGCCTGATGTCCTGTACTTTGTTTATGCCGTGGAGGAGAAAGATCTGAATCAGAGGTTTTCTGGCCATCACCTGGGTAGGAAGAATCCAATGTGTGACTCTGTTGTCTGCTAGGTGAAGAACTTTTATGAAATTTCCTATGGCTGGGAGAAGAGCCTAGAAATTAAAGAATAATTTATCTAATCCCCTTGGAAAAACCTAAAAAAAAGACTTTACCAAGCTAGTGCACAGTATTTGTTTAGTCTTTCTGTGAAGAACTATCATTAACCTAAACACAAACATGGATGACATGGGAAAAGAGCAAAGTCAAGGACAACTTTTATGATCAACAGGTAGAATATGGGGTTCTATTCCCAAGTGACTAGTGACTGTGACCGGTATGTGAGATCTCAACACACTCATCGACTATATCCTACCCCCACAATGGGCGAAACAACTTGTGGTGTGGCAAAAGTCAGAAATACCTAGAACATATCCTGATGTTCTCAGACTAAAGAATAACAAAGCATTTTAATTTACAAATTAAAATAGTACCTAGGAACAAAAGATGGAGTAAAAAATCTCACCACACAGGTCTAAGTTCTAGATGTGTGTGTGTATAAGCATCACAAATGACCACCCGAAGAGCAGTATGTGTCAACAGTCTCAAAAACACCCACACCTTCTGACCCAGGAAATCAACTTCTTAGTTTGCTAGGAAACCTATCTAGACGTAACTCAATTTCCAGGAAATCTATCTAGAAGTAGATAAGGAAATAACCCAAAATAGGGACAATAGTATACAAGGATGTTCATCACAGAACTATAAAAGCAAAAACTTAGAAATAACCAAAAACATGCAACATTAGGGAAACGGTTAGGTAAATTTACATAATGGACCACCATTAACAATTATATTAACATAGAGTTGTTTTTATGGCACAAGGAAGATTAAGTAAAAAGAACAGGCAATATTACACATATAATATGTACGTTCTGCATAGCCAAGGCTCGGTTACATCAAAAATGCCTATCAAAAAAACTAAAAGGACACTGGCTACAACACTGATTGCCTCTGGAAATCTGTGTCACTTTTTTTCTGATTCTTTATACATTTCTGTACATTCTGAAGCTTCTACAACAAATACGTTGTACTTTTATATGAGATGGGGAGAGTAAATAAAAGGATATA
>NW_012151730.1:764343-799216 GCF_000956105.1 Propithecus coquereli
TGGCCTAAACACAAATAGCAGAGTCAGACTCCCATAAATGCTCTGTCCACCCTTCACACACAAATTTTCAAAAGATGCACTAGCAGCACACATCTGAGAACTACTCAGAAAGGCCAAAAGGTCTGCACAGCTCTCTTGCTTAGGGACAGCAAACAAGAACTGATGAATATCTTAAGAACCTGTTTTATTTGCTTATCAAGTAATAAGTCTGCAAAGCATTTTAAATACATTTTTCATATTATACCCTTTAGGATAAGCAGGGCAGGTACCCTTGTTTTACATCATGAACATAGAGGCTCTGAGGAGCTGAGTGATTTCTTACCTAAGGTCACAGCTACTAAGAAGAAGAGACAGGCTAGAACCCAAGTCTTCTAACTCCCAATCCAATGTTCTTTCTAAAACCTCATTTGTGCAGAGTTCCCAGTCAGTGGCTCCTAATATTTAGCCTGGATAATTTCTAGTTTGTATTCATTCTTCTTTCAAAAGGCAAGCTAACTAAATCTGTGCACATCAAAATGAAATGTTGGTAATTATTTATATTTAATCCATGTCATTGTGCTCCTTGTTAGAGGGGAAAAAAATACATCACAAAAAAAAAAGGATCAAGCATTTACTGATCACCTACTATGTGCAAAAGCTTTATATGGATTATCTCATTTAATTCTCACAAGTCTAGGAGACAAATATTGTTATCTTCATTATAAAGATAAGGAAATTGATGCTTAGAAAGATTAAGTAATTTGCCAAAGTCATACTACTAATAAGAGGTGAAGGAGTAAACATCTAAATCCAGATTTGTTTGACTCCAGATCCATGTGAAATATTTAAAATATGTAAATCTTTAAAATAAAAATACATAGTTGAGGAAAAAATAGGTAGTTTGAGACCTTCAATTTTCCAAGGCATAAGAAAATGAAATATTCATAGCAACTGAGACATTTCTAAGATCCAGTTTCTCCTCTCCCTCTATTTCTTGTCAATGAGCTCCATAGCCCAAACACAAACAAAATCTGGGTAGGACCCAATGCATATTTGTCAAATGGATGGATTAAACTAAGTCAACTCCTTTATTTTGGGGGATAAGCCTTTCTGATTGGAATCCACCCCACAGATAAAAGTACTGATGTCTCATGACCCAACAGCAAACCTAATCCATGAGGCTGATAAATTTCATGACATTTCTAAAAAGGAAGTAAGGGTCAGAGATTAGTGAAAATATTTCCAGTAACATATTGGGATGAGGCAGAAGAAAAAGGTGTGTGTGTGTGTGTGTGTGTGTGTGTGTGTGTGTGTGTGTGTGAGAGAGAGACAGAGGGAGAGAGAATGAGTGTGAGTGAGTTCCTAGACATACAGATATGCAGACCAGAAGAGAAGAATTCTCTTTGGAAAAAGAATTATGGAAAAGGGAAACATCAAAAGAAGACAGAATAATGGCCAGCAAACATATAAAAAAAATGCTCAACATCTCTAATCCTCAGGGAAATGCAAATCAAAACCACAATGAGATATCACCTAACTCCAGTGAGATTGGCCTTTATCAAAAAGTCCCAAAACAACAAATGCTGGCATGGATGTGTAGAGATAGGAACACTTTTACAGTGGTGTGATCATAGCCCACTGTAACTGCAAATTAGTACGACTCCTGCAGAAAATAATTTGGAGATATCTCAAAGAGCTAAAAATAGAAATACCATTTGATCCAGCAATAGCACTATTAGGCATCTACCCAAAAGAGCAAAAGATATGCTATAATAGAGACATCTGCACCCGAATGTTTATGGCAGCACAATTCACAATTGCAAAGATGTGGAAACAACCCAAGTGCCCATCAATACATGAGTGGATTAATAAAACTATGGACTACTACTCAGCTACAAAAAACAATGGTGATCTAGCACCTCTTATATTATCCTGGACAGAGCTTGAGCCCATCCTTCAAAGTGAGATATCACAAGAATGGAAAAATAAGCACCTCATGTACTCACCATCAAATTGGTAATAACTGATCAACACTTAAGTGCCCACATGGAAGTAATATTCACTAGGTGTCGGTCAGGTGGGGCGTGGGGGTGGGTAAATCCACAAAGAATGAAGACAGAGCACACTGTATAGGGGAAGGGCATGCCTCTAGCCCTGGCTTGGGTGAGGCAAAGGCATTATTTGTAACCAAAATGTTTGTACCCCTATAACATTCTGAAATAAATAAATAAATAAGAAAAGGGAAACATGACTAGAGGATAAGGCAGAAAATAATGGATAAAACTGAAAGGAATTCTGAAAAAGTAATCCTGAAAATAAAGTTTTCATTCATAAAGCTAAATAATAACGTACTAAAAATTAACTGAGGCAATGGTGATTACTAATCTATAGCTAACCGTCAGTTTTGTTACATATTTTGTTCCAGTCAGAATCGGAGGATAATTAACCTAATAGCACAAACTATTACAACAGAGACAAATCCTGCTTAGGAGCTACTTCTTTCATCTTCCATGTGTCAAAAAGGACCAAGTATGAGAGGTAAACTAGAGCTACACAGCTAACAAGAAGGAAGATCCAGCCAAACACAGTGGCTCATGCCTGTAATTCCAGCACTTTGGGAGGCCAAGACAGGAAGATCACTTGAGGCCAGGAGTCCGAGACCAGCCTGGGCAACACAGCAAGACCCATCTCTACAAAAAATTTAAAAAATTAGCCAGGCATGGTGGTGTCCACCTGTAGTCTCAGCTACTTAGGAGGCTGAGGCAGGAGGATTGCTTGAGCCCAGGAGTTCAAGGTTACAGTGGGCTATGATCACACCACTGTACTCCAGCCTGGGCGACAGAGGAAGACCCTGTCTCTAAAAAAGAAAAAGGAAAAAAAAAAGAAGATCCTTGTTTATGAAAGAATAAATAAAGAAGTGAAAAAACAGCATGCTTTCTGGCCATATAGAGCCTGAATGACACTGGAACCAGGACTGTGACTCACTGGTCTATGTCCCTTAGCAAGTAGACCCATCTACCAAGTTATTGAAAAGAGGGGAATGATTGCTAAGCCTCAAGTGATGATTTACCAAAGAACAGTAGGCTACAAGAATCAAATGCCTACCAGCAATTCAAACTAATATTTATTAAAGGTACCTCCCTGTGCTAGGTAGGGGAAATATCATGGCAAATAAGACTAGTCTCTGCTCAAACAGTTGTGACAAACAAATACCTTTTATCCAATTCTCAAGGGCTCAACAGTTTTTAAAAAAAAAGAGAATAAAATTATTAGCCTAGGAAGAGTCTATAAAATTATTAGCCTAGGAAGAGTCTAAAGTGGACGAGTAGAGGATAATGCACTATAAAATACCAATATTTAAGGGAAGAATAGAGAAATTTACAAACATAAATAAAAAGGACAAAAAACATGGGTCCTTGGCCTATATAGTAGTCACCTCATTCTGAAGGATAAGAAGTAGCTAAAGTCTCCAAATTCTGTTCTGTTTCTTGTAAACTCCTCCCAAAGTCTTGCCTATATACCAAGTGCTCTCCTATTCTGCGTCAGAGAGGAGTAGATGCTCCAGATGAGTCTCTGACCTCAGTTATTCTAATACCAAAACACAAGACAAAGAGAGATAGCTGGTCTCTAAGTTCCTCACTACCTCTGAAGAAGTCCTGAATTCTTTTTCCCACTCTATTTTTCAGGCTCAATGGCATGCTAAAACAAACTATGCATTCCTCTAAAAGAAAAGTATAGGAAAGGAAAAAAGGCCTCCCCTATTACCGGGAAATTTAGATTTATCTATTGATGGAACTCACCTCCCAGAAGCTTCCATTTAGCACTGGAACGAAAGGCCTCCATCTGCTTTACCTCTTCCGGCCGCTCATCCACAAACTCAGCCACCTGTGGGAGTAAGGACTTCCTATGTTGAAGAAATCCACAGGATCCAGTGAAGGAGCACTGTTATCTCTAGAACCTGAAGCTACGACCATTTCTATTCCTAACATAACGGTGCACACATACACAAAACAGTCACGAAGAAACATGCAGTGGTCCTCAGTCATGCTTGCTCCATTAACATCTGATTGTCACTGTATTGGTTTAATCATAGATCCTTCTCTAATTAATTTCCCCCTAAAGGTTAATTTCTTTCATTACAAACCTTTCTATTAACCTTCCAGGAACACAACTGCCACATGTAAGCTAAAACCTAAATTCCATTTACATTTTAATTTTTATGTTGAGTGAAAACATAGGCTGCCTCCAGCCATGCCTATCGTTAATCAAGGACTTTGGGCTCCTATGAAACCTTTCTTGTCATAGGTAGTCACAATGATAGGTTTTCTTGAACCCAACCAAAGGAAGCCACTAAGATGTACATAGAATCATAGAATATTTAAGGATAAAACCACACTTCATATTCTCCATACTCCCAAACAAACAGGAATGTTCTCTGAGGTATCCCTGATAAATGATCACTCACCCAATCCCTCCCGACAGGGAACTCATTATCATACAACGCAGTCCATTGCATTTTTGAAAAGTGTTAGAAAAGTATTATAACAGTTTTATTGAACCAATATCTACCTTCCTATAACTTCTTTGCATTGATCCTAGTTCTGATCTCTGATGCAACTGAGCTCGTTTCCACACCACAGACTTTCAGAGATGGCTGGCATAATAAACTCTAGTTACAGAGTAGCAACTACATGCAAGGCACTGTGTTTTGTTCTTTATTCATATTATCTAACTCAATCCTCACAATAACTCTGCAAAGAAAGACTCCAGACCATTGACTCAAGGAAGTTAATTAACTTTCTCAATGCCACAAGCTAGCAAATGGCAGAAATGGAATTAAAATCCAGGTCATAATTTCCCTCTACTTCTCCCCAAAATCCTACCACCATTCCTCATATAACCTAGTTTTGAGATTTCTCACTAGGCATTAAAAGCCCAGGCTTTCAGGCAAGATAAACTGAGATCTAAAGCCCTAGCTCTGCCACTTAGCATTTGTGTAACCTTGGGCAAATTATTCTAAGTCTCAATTTCTTCATTAGTAAAAGTAGGATTCAAGGGACTGCTATGAGGATTGAATGAAATAATTCACATAAGCTTAGCAGTGCTTGATACATGGTAAATGCTCAATAAATTTTATCTATAGTTATTCTTGTGCTGTGACTGCTATCATAGTCATTATAATTATTTTGCCATTATTATTGGTGGTGGTGGTAATCTTGCAGTAACAAAAATTAATTCAAGAATCAACATCTGTTTTAACCAGTACAGAGAGCAGTGGGGCTAAAGCCTCCTTTGTTTAGCTTTTGGGCCATCATAAAAGCAAAGGACAATATTATAATGGAAAATTATAAAAAAATTAAAACATTTTTTTTTGAGATAGCGTCTAACTCTCTTGTTGCCTGGGCCAGAGCGCGGTGGCATCAACCTACCTCACAGCAACCTCAAACTCCTGGGCTCAAGCGATCCTCCTTCTTCACCCTCCTGAGTAGCTGGGACTACAGGTGCACCAACACCACGCCTGGCTAATTTTTTCTATTTTTAGTAGAGATGCGGTCTCACTCTTGCTCAGGCTGGTCTAGAACTCCTGACCTTAAGCGATCCTCCCGCCTCAGCCTCCTAGAGTGCTAGGATTACAGGCATGAGGCACCATGCCTGGCCAAATTAAAACTTTTTTTTTTTTTTTTTTTGAGACAGAGGCTCACTCTCTTGCCAGGGCTCAAGTGCCATGACGTTAGCCTAGCAAACAGCAACCTCAAACTCCTGGGCTCAAGGGATCCTCCTGCCTCAGCCTTCTGAGTAGCTGGGACTACAGGCACACACCACCGTGCCGGCTAATTTTTTCTATTTTTAGTTGTTTGGCTAATTTCTTTCTATTTATAGTAGAGACGGGGTCTCACTCTTGCTCAAGCTGGTCTCGAACTCCTGAGCTCAAACGATCCTCCCGCCTCGGCCTCCCAGAGTGCTAGGATTACAGGCGTGAGCCACCGCGCCCAGCCCAAATTAAAACTTTTAAATGTCAAAACTATTATAAATGAAATGAAAAGGCAAATGATAAAATATACCTAGAACACATAAAACAGATATGTTCTTGTATAAATACCAAATAAGGCCGGGCCCGGTGGTTCACGCCTGTAATCCTAGCACTCTGGGAGGCCGAGGCGGGTGGATCGTTTGAGCTCAGGAGTTCGAGACCAGCCTGAGCAAGAGCGAGACCCTGTCTCTATTAAAAATAGAAAGAAATTAGCCAAACAACTAAAAATAGAAAAAATTAGCCAGGCACGGTGGCGTGTGTCTGTAGTCCCAGCTACCTGGGAGGCTGAGGCAGGAGGATTGCCTGAGCCCAGGAGTTTGAGGTTGCTGTGAGCTAGGCTGATGCCATGGCACTCTAGCCTGGGCAAGAGAGTGAGACTCTGTCTCAAAAATAAATAAATAAATACCAAATAAATCAAATCCAATTTTCCAAAAAATGGACAAAGAAACAGGAAATTCACAAAATACAAATGCCCAATAAATACATGAAAAATTATTCATTTCTATAGTGTTCAAAGAAACTTGCTCACTTGCCAAATTGGCATAAGTTTGTTTCTTGGTTTTGCTTTGTTAATAATGCTTTAATATTGATGAAGTCGGCAAACTGGCATTCTCATCACCTCTACTAGATGTGTAAATTGGTAGCACTTTCTAGAAAGCAATATGGGAATATAACTCAGAAAGACCATACCCTCTATCTATTAATTTCATGGGAATAAAGAAATAAACAGATACCTATAATGATTTATGCACAATTATTTATCATATTTTAAAGCTGGAAACAACCTATGTGTCCAATAGGACACATTAAATAAATATATATATTGAACTAATATGCAACCATTAAAAATCATATCCTCAAAAACTATTTGAAGGTCTTACTAAAGCATTCACAAAATATTATTAAGTGAAAGAGGAGGCTGCAAAACCACATGAACAATATGACCCCAATTGTGTTCAAAAAAATAAATAAAATACAAATATATATAATCTATAAAGAGACAAAACTGAAGAGATATGCATCCAAATGTTAGCAGTTGTTATCTCTGAATGGTCTCAGTATAAGCAGTTATTATTATATGCTCTTTAAAACTTTAAACTTTCTTATAATTCCCAAATATTCTATCATAAACATGTATTTCCTTTATAAAATAAAAAAAATTGTTAATATTAAGTTTGAATGATTTGTTCTGACAAACTAAACTGGCTCCTAAGATCTCTATTATTTCCCTTCTAATTACTAGGAAGCCATCTTTTAAATAATCTATTTTCAAATTTTACTGAGAATTAATATTAAATACACAAATCTCGAATCCATCTTCATAACCTTTCAATTCAGCCTATCAACAGCTCTTCTTTTTACCTTGTTTCTCAGAAATTCTCAACAATGGTTTCATACATACACCAATGAGAGGTTATTAGCCTATGCTTTTGTCCACCTAGCTCTTATTCATCCTTCAAAACTCGGTTAAGATATTTACATCTTTCACAACTTCTCCCATTAGAATACAAAGTGTGCTACCTCCCCTATGCTCTAATGATACTTGGTATGTATGTGAAATACATCTCCAACATTTATTGCATTGTTGAAATTCAATCATTCGTTCTTGGTTATAATCTCTAAAATACAGACACTAAGTTCTATTAATCTACATATCTCCAGTACTTAGGCAAAAGTATATAATTTGAAAGCTTAGTTAAATCAATGAATAAAGGAGTAAATAAAAAGTTCCCTATAATTGAACCTGAGCATTGCTTTTAAGGTAGATTCCAATAAACTGAACTATGGCTAATTTGAATCATGGCTCCATCACTGATGTTGAGGAGTCCTGCCTCTCTCTGTGATCAGTTCCTATTTCTAGGTTGATGGGGCCCTCCATAAACAGAGAAGTCAGTGTATAGGCATCATCAAAGAACACTACTTTAAACAGCTCTTTGAAAACTGAAAACATTTTTCTGCCCTCAACTCGCCCCCTACAAATCTACCCTACAATGGGAGGAGAGTTTGAGAAGATTGCTTCATTTCAAAATCCAGACAGCCCCAAAGATACATACCACAGGCAAATCTCCATCATCTTCCTCTTCCTCCTTTTCTGGTTTACTGGTAGAGATAGATGTCCAGCTCACATCATCATCCACAATCCGCATCCTAAATGGGAACAACAAAAAGATCAAACAGAAACAGTCATTCTGGATACCAGCCTAAGAACACTTATGTTTTGGTTTTAGGATAAAGCTCAAAAACCTAAAAGATCCTACATGGTGCAGTCTTTGCCTACAGGGCCAACTTCATCTTGTACAACTGCCCCCTCAGTTAACTACTTCACAGTTCACCCTTTGGTGCCTAGAAATGAGCCAAATTCCTTACCACACCAGCTTTCATGTAAACAGTCGCTTCCTGTGGCCTGACCTATTCTTCTCATTCACAGGGGCAGAAAAACAGAAGGCCAGAACCAAACCAGAAAGAAAATAGACTAGCTCTTTGGAACTATGTGATTTCACTGGGTATCTTAGTGCCCCAGGGCTGCTACAAAGTAACATAAACGGGGTGGCTGAAAACAACAGAAATTTAGCAGGGCACCTGAAAAGAACAGAAATTTAGCAGGGCACAGTGGTTCGTGCCTATAATCCCAGCATTTAGGAAGGCCAAGGAAGGAGGATCGTGTAAGGCCAGAAGTTCCAGACCAGCGTGGGCAACATAATGAGACCTCGTCTCTACAGAACTACAAAAAAATTTAAAAATTAGCTAGGCATGGTGGCATGCGCCTGTAGTTCTAACTACTTAGGAGGCTAAGGCGGGAGCCACTTGAGCCCAGGAGTTGGCGGCTACAGTGAGCTATGATGGCACCACTACACTCCAGCCTGGGGGACAGAGCGAGATCCTATCTAAAAAACAACAGAAATTCTCTCCCTGTTCTGGAAGCTAGAGATCTGATATTAAGGTGTCTGCAAGGTCACACTCCCTGGAAAATCTCTAGGGAAAAATCTTTCCTTACCTCTTCCAGCTTCTAGTAGCCCCAAGTGTACCTTGGCTTTTGGTAGTGTAAGTTTGGTCCAAACTCAGCCTAGAGCTTCACATGGTCATTTTCCCTCTGTTACTTTCTCTGTGTCCAAATTCCCTCTCCTTAAAAGGACATTGGATTGGCCGGGCGCGGTGGCTCACGCCTGTAATCCTAGCACTCTGGGAGGCCGAGGCGGGCGGATTGTTTGAGCTCAGGAGTTCGAAACCAGCCTGAGCAAGAGCGAGACCCCGTCTCTACTAAAAATAGAAAAAAATTAATTGGACAACTAAAAATATGTAGAAGAAATTAGCCGGGCGTGGTGGCGCATGCCTGTAGTCCCAGCTACTCGGGAGGCTGAGGCAGGAGGCTCGCTTGAGCCCAGGAGTTTGAGGTTGCTGCGAGCTAGGCTGACGCCACGACACTCTAGCCCGGGCAACAGAGTGAGACTCTGTCTCAAAAAAAAAAAGAATACCTACTTCATGGTAGTGTTGTGAGGCTTAAATAAATTCACATGTTTAAAGTTCTCATAATGGTGCCTCGCAAGAACTGTATGTCAGTTGTTTTTGATAGTAGTACTATTATTAAGAATCGCAGGACGTGATCAAAGGTCTCTGATTCAGGACCAGAATCTTTGGGATTGGGGGACTCCCACAGGCAGGTTCTGGGCCCTAAAAATCCAAGCACAGAGGCTTGGAATCAGCTCCATCATTCTCTACGGGAGAAGACGGAAGGCTACAAAGGCGGGAAAAGAGTAAAGAAAGTTACACCCTGGCTTTAATACGTGGAAGCTACTGCTCGTTGGCGCGAGGTGTAAGCGGGGCAGCAGCAGCAGCAAGCCGGGCTTGAAGCGGTGCGAGGCCGTCGGCTTAGGCAGGGTCGGCGGAGCAGTTAGAAGAGGGAGGCCGGCGGGCCAGGAAGGGCAGGGCAGCGGAGGGCGGAGTCGGCAAGGGTGAGGGCAGCGAGCCGCCCCAGGCCCCGCCCCCCGCCAGTACCGACTCACCCCTTGCCACCGGCCCCGCCAGACTTCGGCCGCTTTTTACGACGCTTGCGACTGGACTCAGAGCCCCCGTCGACGCCGACATCTGCCCCGGACAAGTAACGCTTCAGATACTCGGCCTTGGAGAGCGGCGGAGCTGCCGCCATGGCAGCGGCGAAGGCGGGGAGACGGCTCGGTGCTGGGGACAAAATTCTGGAACGCGAAGCGGATGGCAGCTGCTTGAGGAGGTGGAGCCAGGACCGGAAGTGGCGCGTGTACTTCGACCCGCCCAGAGTGACAGGTGAGGCCCCGCGAAGTGCTTGCAGACTAATGAGGAACGTGCACACCTCCGGAGCCGACTCCACATTCCCATGACGACGCAACCACGTTTCTTCTTTACGTCCATCCATCCATTCATCCAACAAACCGCAGCAAGCGCAGTTCTGGCCAGGAGGCTACAACCAGTCCCAAACAAGATGCTGGCCCCAGCCGCTTGGGAAGCGCAGGAGTGTAGTTAAGAACGCAGGCTGTGGAGTTGCAGCGTACCAGTCTGAATACTGGTTCCCTAACTTACTAGCTGCATGACCTCAAGCAAGTTACTTAACCAAGTGGGAATAATAATGGCACCTGACTCAGAATGGTTCGAGGACTGAAATAATTATTGTGTAAAGGGCTTAGAAGTGTTTGGCACATAATTATCCGTACTGTGTGTTATTTTTATAGCATAGGTACCTTGGGGACGGCGGGGGGGGGTGGGGGCATTTGCTCTAAGAGGCTTCCAGGTACCATTCAAGAGAGGAAGTCAGGAACTCCAAACCGAACATAATTACAATGAAAAATGTGGTTTCCAAAACGTATGTAACTTCCCCACGTTTGATATTATTGGTAACCCCCAGTTAACTCTCGAAGGAAACTGTAAAGTCTTTCCAATGAAAAGAACCTGGATTTACTTCCAGCATAGCAAAAGGGAAACTAGAGAGAATGAATTCTAACGTTCAAGTTTTGGAGAGGGGTGAAGGCTTTTCTTCTTGAGTGGATAGAAGTTAAGAGCTTTACATAAATTATCTCATTTAACCCTCACAATTCCCAGATAGTTTTATTATCATATTTTCCAGATGAGAAAACAGAAGCTTGGAGAGGTTAATGACGTTGCTTGACTTCACACAGCCAGAACACGACTCTTGGGACCAAAGGCTAGCAAAGTGGGGTGCTAGATCTTATATTTTCATTTCATCATGTTAGATTTTTTGTCACCGTTTTAAAGTGTTAGTCAAGTAGGCATAGTTATACTTTATAAATATATGTATCTTGGGATACATGTTCAAACAATTACTTACTCATAGAATACAAAACAGGCTTGGAGATCACTGCCTTGAAGCGTGAACTTTTAACCACTGAGCTATAGTGAGTGGTTGCAGCACAGGTCCAGAAAGGAAAGCAGGCTGGGTCTCTGAGGGCTTGTGAGAGGGGACACTGGACAGAGATGACAGGGCCTCACCAGCTGGAGGGCCCTGTAGGTACCCCACACACAACCCTGCCTTAGCTTCTAGTCCCATTGGGTGTATCTCAAAATGCACGGCACAGCCCTGCCTCCACCCCGGTGTCAGCAAGCATTCAGTCTCCCATTTCTGCTCTAGTGAATATTGCTAATATAGCCCTCTCGGCCTCCATCAACCTATCTCTCATCCATTCGTCTTCTTCAGTTCCACCACTCCCCATCCTACCCAGTCCCTTAGCCTAACAAGACCCAACATGTCTCAACCCTACCTCACAGGGCAGTTAAGCAGAACCAGATGCCATCTAATAAAACAAAAACAGTAATTATGGATTCAAGCTCAAAATATTCAAGAGCTCATGTTCCAGTCAGACTGGCCTAGGAGTGAAGCCTGCCTCTTAGAAGCTCTGCTACCTTCTCCAAGTTACCAACCTCTCTGAGACTATTTCCTCACTTGTCAAATGGGGATAACTTTGCTTATTGAAATCTACTTTTTCCCAGAAATTATTAGCATTTAAAGCAGAAACAGAGACACTTCAGAATTTTTGTGAGGATTATAAGGAAGTACCTATAAAAGCACTTCACAAGTAACTCAGTCCTCACAAGAACTCTACAAAGTAAATGCCCTCATTATCCCCATTTCACAGACTAGAAAAACTGAAGCATTGGAAGCGCCAATACTAAACCTGGAGGTGAACACACAGGATAAGCACTCACTCTTTTCTTGGAACAGATGAAAACACTGTCATTTTCCTTAAAAAGGAGTGTGTAAAAATTTTTAAAAGAATAAAGCCTTAAACACCACTGCCCTAAATTTAAGCAGAGGCACCATTCCCTGCAATGCGACAGCCACATACCACAGGTATACAAAGAAGGAAATACACTGACAATGTTGTAACAACAAAAGGGTTGCCATCATTAAAGCTTTCAGTTAGCCAAGTCAACTGCCCTTTGTGCTTATTCCCAACGCTAACCTCACATCCTCCACTCACTCATCACAGCGCAGACGCACATGCCGTACCCACCCGTATATTCATGGGTCTCATGACTAAACATGGCTGTATTTAACATGCTTGAACTATGAAATAAGAGGCATGCCTTCACAAACAAAGCACTATCCTTTTTTAACATAATCCTAAAACTTTCTGCTTAAATTTCATTCTCATGGCTTTGAACTGAATTTGCACATTCTTGGGCTGGCACTTTGACTGCCTCGTCTCCCCTGGCCTGGTAGCAGGACCCTTCCCGTACCCTGTTACCTACCTATGCTACCTTCACTGCCCTAACAGGGCTTGATCTAAGATGGAAGATTCATAAGCATCTGCAGAGGGTTATCTTACAACAAATTTTATTAATCATGTATCACACGCTAGGGGCTGTGGAGCAAGACAAAGTTAACTAGATGTAAGCTCCCATCCCCACAAGCTTTATGAAGTGAGAATGGAGTTGAGAAATACTTTAAGAGAATGGTAAGAAAGTGAAGAATGCCAGGCCCTGGAAGGGCAGGAGGAAGTACCTTAGCTGGGTTATCCCAGTCTGGCACCTGGCCCTGTCTTTACAGGTTCAGAAACTCAGGCTATCACTTCCCAGTAACTGGTTGGAGTCTGGGAGATCGCCTCACCCAACCAAACACAAAAGAGACTCAGTAATAAACTAGAGTGCCATTTTTTTCTTTCACAATGGAAAAACGAACCTGACACTGGGGTTCACCTTCACAGAGCACACCTACCCCATGGGGAAGTCCATTCAAGAGACCAGATGGTAAATCAGAGGGTTGCTTGGTAAACTCAGATTTCCAAGTCAGTTGGAAACACATCTATAGATAATCTCTTAGGCTAGAATACATGGATAAGAGAAGTCTATTCAAAGTGTTGTACCTTTATAGTTTGAGCTGTTTGCCAACCTGCGTCTCCAAATTCTTAAAATATCTTACTTGCCCTCACTTACAGAAATTAGAGATACAAGTATGGGAGTTAGTCCCACATGACAGTAAGATGCCAAAGAATCCAATACAGATGTCTGAAAGCAGAACTTTTGGAAATACATTTAAGAGGGAAGAGGCAGAGATTCCAAATAAGGAATGATCAAAGTAAAGGGAAAATCAGGGATACAGTATCACAAGAGCCAAGAGAAGGGTTGAGAAAAAATGGTTCACTATCAAATGTGACAGAAATAGAGAATGAGAACATTTTCGAAGTGGAAAATCACTGGTGACTTTTGAGAATAGTTTTAATAGAGCAGTCAGAGTAGATATCTGATTGCTAAGTCATCTCTAAATAATTCTTCAGAGTTGGCAGACGCAGAAAGGCTGGGGACTGGGCTGCGAGTCAGCGACGCAGAGCTACTGAATCGGTCCAAAATGGCAGAGGTGGAGGAGACACTGAAGCGACTTCAGAGCCAGAAAGGAGTGCAGGGAATCATCGTGGTGAACACAGAAGGCATTCCCATCAAGATCACCATGGACAATCCCACCACCACACAGTACAACAACCTCATGCACAACTTCATCTTGAAAGCACGGAGCACTGTGCGTGAAACTGACCCCCAGAATGACCTCACTTCGAATTTGCTTCAAGAAAAATGAAATTATGGTTGCACCACATAAAGCCTATTTCCTGATTGTGATTCAGAATCCAACAGAATAAGCCACACTCTTGGCTCCTTGTGTCATTCCTTAATTTAATGCCCCCCAAGAATAATAATGTTCATCATGTCAGCAGACTGGCACGTGGAAATTGCCTTAGAGCCCACTCAGATCAATCCAGTGACCATGGGTGGGCTGGCAGCTCTGCCCACCCCGCCAAAGGAATCCCCCTGCTGCGCCAGTCTCCCCAGAGTTCCCAGGAGGGCCCTCTGTCCTCACTTCCAGGTTTTGGAGCAAGAGCTTGTGAGAAGCCCACACCCGGCTTCCTCCTGACCTTCAGTTCACTTTGTTGCCCTTGGAAAAAGCTGCTGTTTTTCTTTAACTGAAAGTAACTGAAATGCTTAAAAAAAATAATAATTCTTCAGAGTTAAGTTTGCAATACAAAGCAATAAGGTGGGTGATAACATCTTAATTAACTGATCTCTATTGAGCAAATATCCTGCAGTCTGCACCCCAGGAGTCACCATTTTGTTCATGAGAGGCAGCAGACCACAGTGCAAAGAGCACTGGCTGGGGGAGTTCAGGGCCCTGGGCAGCAGAGTGCTCACTGGTCCTTAACTTCCATGCAACTGTAGAGTCCCTTCCCTCTATGGTTAAATGTGTTTCCCCATTTGTAACTGAGAGTGGGACTAGCTGATCCCAAACACCCCTACCGGCTCTAACATTCACCAGCCTCAGAGCTTTTGCATTTGCAGTTCCCTCTGCCCAGAAATCTCTTCTCCCAACTACTCACATGGCTCACTCCCTTACCTCCTTTCTCAGCTTTGCGTTAAGGCCAGACTATCACCTGCCTGGTGAGATCTTCCTTAGCCCCACTTTCCCTAGCACTACCTTTCCCCACTGCCTGCTTTATATTCCTCCATAACACTAATCACTACCTGATATACTGTTTTATTTGTTTATTGCCAATTTTCCCCACTAGACTCTAAATTCCATTAAAGCAGTGATTTTGTTCACTGTTCTGTGATGTGCTTGGCATAAAGTAGGCAAGCAAACATCTGTTGAAGGAATGAATGAAATGCCAGCTCCGATCCCCAAATTACAGTGGCCACACTGGAGAAAATTTTCTTTAGGAGGCTCAATTCTAACGGCATGATATCACAAAAGGACAGAGTGGATACAGAGTCGAGTGCTGTTTGAAAGCCATCATTTTGATAACTCCTTCACTTGTATTGGACTCTCTCCCCTCAGGAAGACTCCTGTTGAAAATCAGTATTTTATATACCCAAAACCAACTCCCAAACTCCCGCTGTAACTTTATTTTACCTTCTCCAACTTCAGAGTTCCAATCTTAGAGGACAGAGCATTATGTGGAGGGAGGGTAAAGACCTAATAGGGAAAAAGTGATAATGACATGCCCCCTGGTCCATTTCCGGGTTTCTTCCCAGGGCAATTGAAAACCTCTAAAATAAGGTCAAGTAACACAATAGGCTTGTACTTGCATCACCAGCTGTTTAGAAAGTGTGCGTAGGTCTCTTGACTCAGACCAGGTGTCCTCCTCACCACGAGCAAGGGCTGGTGGGGAGGACACACCCAGCCTTATTCCAATAGTAATAAATAACCCTGCGGTAGAGCAGCACAGGAGACTGGTCCATGCATGACCTGCCCACTGCTACCGCTGTGGAGCCAGGCCAGCCTCATAGCCCTCCGTCTTCATGTCATTGAGCCCTAGCTCCTCGTTTTGATCAAAGGTGCGCTTATAACGCTCCACCTTCATCTCAGGATCATCTTCAGGTGCATACACATTCTGCAAGGCCAAGGACAGATATAATCAGTGCCTGTGTCATTGTGCCATTCCCCCTCCCTGCAGGCAGCTTCCAAGTCCCACTTTCCCAAGAACTTAATGAGTTTTTTTTCCTCTAAGGGCCTCCAATTCCCCATGGCTATGCTGAACCAGTGGGCAGCAACAGAGCCTACATGGGTCAGGAGTGGGACAGCCCAGCCCCAGGCAGAATCAAGGAACCGTCTGCCTAAAAAATTCTGTGTATGTACTTTCTAATGAAAATTGTGGCAGTGGTCTTAATCATGGAAGGAACTCAGAATAGTTTTGACTGACCCATAAGTGCTCCATAAATATTAAAGTTACATCAATCACAAGACTATCCTGCCCAGTCAGCTTAAACGCTCTCAGTTTTCCTACCATTTCTCCTCATTCTACAATCAGATTTACAAATTGAAAACTCCAGAGCTAGGGATAAGAACTAGACTGCAGGAGGAAAGGAGTCTAGGAGTATCCTTTTTTACCCTTCTTTACATACAATTAAAATCCCTCCCACCTTTCCCCCTTTTTCTTTTATTTTCTAAGGAGTTCCCTGATAAAAAGCAGTCCATTTAGAATCAAGACTTTCAGTTTCTGGGGAAATGATACAAATTCAAGGAAGATCAGAAAATACTTCTCTATGAAACATCATGGAAGATCTACAATACCTGCAAGTAACTGTTTCCTGCTGGATCATCCATAATAAAGTGGGCCTTCATGTTACCCTCAATGATCTAAAGGAGAAAGAGAAGACAGCAGGTAAATATTACATAGCTCCTGATAGAAAAGGGCCATGTCTGCCAGATAAGAACCAACCCAATTTATATTATAGAATTTCCAAAAGTTTTAAGAATTGGTGAAATTAGGTACCTCTAGAAGTGGAATGGAAAGAATCTAAAATAAGGACTGTTGCAAAGCTATCTAAGCCATTCAACTTCCTCAGTCTCATCCCCCATTCCAAATGGCCAACAGTTGTTGTTTCTCTGGAGAACTTATCACACCCAGCTATGGGCTAGGGGGTACTGGCCCAGTCAAGGGTAGAGGAAAAGGAATCAAAAACAAGGAGGCTGAATGAACATATGCTTATTGGAAACAGACATACACACCCCCCAGCCCTCTTCCCACAGCTCTCAGAACACTGCCAGCCACGCTTTTACCTTCAGGCTAGGAAATGGAACAGCCACTGATGAGAATCTGACCAGCCCAGGAAGACAGACCTAACAATTCTGGAACTGGGGGCTATCTTAACAAAATGGCTGAACTAAATCCCCCTAGGATGAGCCCCCTGTCAACAAGACTCACCCCTACTCAAGTTTTTACTGCTCTACTTGTAAGCAATCAATGATTATCAGACATCTAAGCAAGGCCCCTAACATTGCCATTTTCAAAAAAGCTCTTAGAAAATAAAAATCTTAGTGGAAATGAAAACCTCAATTAAAGAGTTGAAAAATAAAGTTGAGAGAATCTCCCAAAGTAGAGCAAAATACCAAGAAACTGAAACTAGGACACAAAAAGTAAGTTATAAAAGACCAGACAAATAAGTCTCATATCTAAAACCCAGGAGTTTTCAGGAGTAAACAGAAAAAAGCAATCTTCAGCAGAATAATCCAAGACAGCTTCCTAGAACTAAATCACATGAATTTTCCAGATTGAAAAGATCTACCAAGTGCTTAGCACGGTGGGTGAAAATTCACCCACACTAAGGCACATCATGAAATTTCACCTCACTAGAGACAAAAAGATCACAGGAATAGGTCACATACAAGAGAGGAATCAGAATGGCTTTAGCCTTCTCAATAGCCAAACTGAGAAATGGAAGACAGTAGTGTAATGTCTTCAAAATTCTGATGAAAAATCATTTCTATCCTAGAATTCTCTCCCCAGCCAAGAATCACTCTAATGTGAACACAGAATAAAGAAATTCTCAGACAGGAAAGGTTCCAGAAATCTAATTTCCCATGTACTCTTTCTCTGGAAGCCACTTCTGAGCTACTTACTTTGTTGGAGAAGAAGCTACAACAAAATAAGGAGAAAACCAAGAAAGATGACATGGGATGCGGGAAACCAGAATAATCGCCAACATGATGGTTAGATGTTCAAAAAACGGCAAGAAATGAGTATGCAGCCTCTTATTCATCAGAGGATTACAAGTACCGACTGGCCAGCATCCTCTCACCTGGTCCAACTTCTGGCTAAACTCCTGCAGTTTCTCCGTCTGGCCAGGACTGGAACTGTCACCCAGTGTGAAAGGGTTCTTGGTCACCTGCAATAAATGACATCCAAATTCCTTAAGTACTGGCTTTATGTTTGTTAGGCCTGAATAAGCCAGGGGGGGAATAGCAGTGGGTGCCCAGTCAGGGAAGCCTGGTTTCCATTTATCCCACACCGCCTTTCTGACCTAGGCAGCCACTCCTGGGGGGCTCTATGGGGATCAAGATGACAAAACTGGCAATGTCAAACAAAATCTGGGAAAATGTTCTTATAGTATGATCTCTAATCCTAATTTGGAGAAGAAATGCAAAGAAAAAGTACAATTTACAAAGACAAAATGCCCAACAAATGAGAATCAATTAAGTGAAATAATTATCAGGATAAACATATGGGATAAGTCAACACACATATATGTATCTGTATGTTGGGAAGTGTTAGGTGCTGGAAGGACTCTCGTCCCCACACTTTACAATGAAATAAATGACTTACCGAAGTCATTTTGACTTACACAAAATAACTACAATGTCCCCATTTTGAATTTCCATTCAAAATTTCCCATAAACTTAAGCTTTACAATCCAAAATAACACTTTGGTCTCTTAAACCAGCTATAAGGTAAACCTCCAATCATCAGCAAGGAAGTCTGAGGTCTTCTAGTCCCTTTCCCTACAGCCAAATTGCTGGGAGAAGCTGCAGACACTACTTAGAGACTCACCAGTTCCCGGACATCTTTCAGCAGCCCCTCCAGTGTGGTGAACTTGCCCCCGAGGACAGCCATTCCCAGTTCAAATTCTAGCTCCGGAATTTCCACACTACACGTCTCAGACTATGAGATGACAGGTCAGTTTAAGATCTAAGTCAGCAGCAAAGAAAGCCAACAAGAAGCCTCCTGCCAAATTAATACTGCCAGTGATAGTTTGGGGACAAAGTCAGCTGTCCCAGTTTTCTGACTCCCTAGTTAAAGCTAGAGACTCACTCCTGTCCATCAGAACCACAGAAATGGAACTAACTTAATAAAGGGAAACTCTGAGTCATAGCTTTAAGCTGTCAGGTATCCTGTCATTAGGAGTCAGAGAAGAGGGCCCATATAAACACTGGAAGCCAAAAAGCTGCCAAGTCATCAGAAAGAGCTTATGGGTCACCTTCTGAATCTGTAATTCCAACCATGAATTAACCCTGCTCTGGGAACCTCAAACCCAGGGAAGCAGGAGGTACCTCATGTCCCTGAACATTACTTTAAACAGATAATTTCCCCTGGACAGAGACAGCCTATCCAGCCTATGAGGAAGATAGTCACTTTCCCAAGCAGGTGTTACCTTGAGGAGGTCTCTGGTCATATCTGAGGGATCTGTGATATGGAGAGTGATCCTGGTGCCCAAGGGCTCTACTGCTCCTCCAGATTTCACCTGTACAGGTAACAGTCAGGAGCAGCAACAGAGAGAGGCTCAGCACAGGCTTGGCCCTCCCATCAGTTAGGCCCACTAACAGCTACCAAGGACAGAGCATTCAAAACTGATAGTGGCAGTGGTCACCCAAACAGAAAACACCAAGAGCTCACCAGGAACAGAATGCCTAGCCCCAGTACCATGCCAAACCTATCCCAAATTACTAAGAAACTCTGAATTTACCTTTAAAAAACATCTGACTCTTGGGGCTGAAAGAGACTTTTAAGTGTTTATTCTAGTCCTTTCGTCTACTGTATCCAACATGTGGATCCCCTTCATAATATTCTGGTTTAAGAACTTAATCAGCTTATACTCAGATACACTCAGGGGAAGGGGATTTATCACTCTCCAAGGCAGCCCATTCTATTTTCAGGCAGCTGTATTAAGTTCTTCATTGTCAAGTTAAAATCTGCCTCCCTGAACTTCCACTGCTCTGAGGAGTCGGTCAAAAGTCTCCTCTTTCTTCTATACAATCAACCTTTAGTATGTCTTAAACAAGTTACAGAATCTCTGTTCTTCTCTCAGCTAATTCCCAGTTCCCTAAGGGCTCTTCACCCTACCCAAGCCTAAGAGAAAGACTCACACTGCCCTGCCCCCAATCCTGAAACAGTACATTTAGGAAGGATGAAAGTTAGAAGGGGGTTACCCTTAAGCTAGTTTTCTTCCCAAACGATGGTGCCCACCCACCTCATTGGTCCGATGCCCGCAGTTCTCGCAGTTGGTAGCCATGATGATAACCTCCTTAAAGTGGGGGATTTCTGCAAGATGGAATTAAGGAAATCTACTTCCAGGAAAGCAAGACCACCCTCTGGGGAAAAACAAAGCCACACCCCACATAGACGCTGGTCTCAGGACTGCAGGAAATATATCACAAAAGGCAACCTAACTCTGAGTCCTCCAGAAAAAAGCAAGTTCTCAACTTGTGGTGATCCCTGTTCACATGTTTGAAGGCATAGCTCAGAACACACACATAGAGCCTCAAACAATGGCCTAATTTTCTCGTTGAACCCAAAAGCCAAGGTATACAGTCTAATCAAAGGCAACAGCCTCCTTCTCAATGGGAAAAAGCATATGCTTTCCTTGAAGGGATGCTCCCAGCCTGATTATAATCTTCATGTCTGAGTCAGATGAAGAGCAACCCAATTGCTTGACAAAAGATACGTACTAGCTTCATGTTGGTCTGAGCCGGGGCATTGCATTCTGGGCAGTTTGTGTTGAACTGCAACACCTGGAACACAATATAGGGACACAAGGTGAGTCCTCCCAGGCAGGATGCCCAGGCTACAGACATTCAGTTGGTATGCTGGTGCTCATCCATGCTGGTGGTGAGGAGGAGACACTGAACAGCATCAGTCTCAGCCCACAACTCTGCTCCTTTCTCAACAGTAGCCAACGTGACTCACTTCATTTCTGAGATCTTCCTCTTGTGGCTTCTCTGCTGGTGCTTCTGCCTAAAATAGCAGAGATGCAAATCACAAGTTGGCAGGTTTATCTCAGCATCCCCAACACCCTGCTCTGGAGTGGGACAAAATACTCTGGCTCACTTATGTCAGCTGCTATCTCATGGGTTGGACAGAGAAACCAGAAAGTAAAGTCCCAATCAAGGGAAGAAAAGGGATCAAGATAAGATCACAGACACTGCCATCATCTCTGGGAAGTTTACCCAAGTCCTTGACATCAGCTAGATGAGAGGCACAAACAAGCTGAGATAGGGTACACAGGCCATCAGCAGCAAAATAAGTTCCCACTGACTCCAAGCAATCCAGACTGTAAGATAATTCCAGAGCATTCTTCTGGCTCCTTCAGTCCACTTACTTGGAGCCCCAGCATCTCTTCTTGCAGTAGGGTCCGGTTGTAGTGTGTGATCACCAAGGCATCATCTTTCTGGGGAGCATGGGGGTTTTCCACAAAGCTGTTACCTGCAGGATCATCAATGATCTAACACATGGGTAAAGAGATAAGTCATTGAAACAGGAAATAATGTGCAATCCTCCACCTACCATCAGACCACTCAGGCACCATACTGGAAAAATTCCAGACAGTCTTAATGATCTCTCCTCCCCTAATAAAGGGCAACTCTAGTCCCTCAATGCTCACCAGAGTGAAAGGGGTGGCCACTTGCTTTAGCTCCTTCAGTTTGACAATGAACTCATCAATTCTTTCAGCTGTGGCATCTTTGTTTGCCTGCCATGAACAGAGAGGAAAAGTATCAGCCCCGGTGGTCTACTTTATGTCCCACCCCTTATTATACCCAGATCATACCCAGATCACTTCCATTAGGAAGCTGCCACCTGTCTCAGTTTGAGTGGAAAGAGAGTGACTCAGACTTCACAATGAGATGTCGCAAACAAGTATGAAGTTGATGCATAATGGCAGATGAGCCTCATTTTCTCACTCATTCAACCATTTAGCCCAGGCACTCATGCCAGGTTAGGGATATAACAGTAAATACATCACAGTCCTCTCATGGGGCTCCCCAGCTATTTAGGAAGACAAATAACTAAATATGAAGTTATATTACTTCTATCATAATAAATATAAGATATAAGGGAATATTCAGGAAGCACAGATAACCCAAGGGGATTAGGAAAGGCTCTTTAGAGGTAATGTTACATTGTCTGTCTGAGATGAGGCCTGATTATACATTGGGGGAGGGAAGTAGAAAGGACAAAAAGTACAACATATGTGACACCTTGGCAGTTAGAGCATCAACATATGCTTTCCCAAGAAGTTCTCCAGCATGTAGTCAGAGACCGTTTAGACACATGGGAAGCTGAACACTTTATTCAGACACATATTAGCCATTATTCCTTGAGCTGCTGTAATCAGAAAACCCCAGCTCACCCTTCGTGTGGGCTGGTCCTGCTCCAGGCCAAAGATAGTACGGTTGATCAATCCTTCAACAGTGGTCAGAGCTTGTGAATGAGAACAAAAGACAAGTAAGTCTTAACTCTGCTATCAAGTGTCTGTATGACCCTGGGCAACTCACTTGAACTCTCTGGGCCTTAAATCCCTCACCCATAAAATGAGGCGGCCAGGCATAAGATTCCATTTATCTCTGATAACAGTGGTGCTAAAATTCTATAATATAGTCTTACTATTACTCTCTACTATCTTCCGCTATTTGACTTAAGCTTTCCACTCATGTTAAACCAGTGAAGATCACGATGATTGCATGACGAAACCCATACACAAGCCATTAGATAGGTATGGCACCAGAGGGTTTGCAATAAAGTGGATAAGATTCCAGCTAGGTGCGAACAGCCCAAATACCCTGATCTTAATCTTACCTCCCTTCTGGCTGAAGGCAGGAATTTCAAAATCCAGCTCAGGGATCCTTGTGGTGGCAGAGTCAGTCTTCACTACTTCTCTGTTCATGTCCTGGGCAGAAAGGAAAACGTTCAGTCCAAAGAGGTCAGCCTCTTCTCAGGAAATAACCACATTGTCAGCCTCCATCAGACCCCAGCCCAGCTGTTTCTCCCTCTCTCCCCTCCAGAGGGTCCAAACTACTCCTTCCAAACAGTACAGGTGGTATGAGTCAGGCTGTCCAAATGGTGAGAATACTCCTCATAACAACTACTGCTCATTTCATACCCTGTGACACAATTTACAAAGAGTTTTCACAAATCGTATCTCACTGGAGCAGATAAAAGCACCAATACCATTTCACAAAAGAGGAAACTATATGGCTTGGAGACATAGGGGGATTTATTTAAGGTCCGACCGCCTGGACCAGATTTCTGACTTTAGTCCTCAAGCTCCCTCTAGGATATTGGGGTACCTGCTCTGAGCTGCTCTCACCTTCAGGGCCCTGACAGTCAAAGTGTAACGCACTCCCTGGTCCTGGATCCTGCCTGCCGACTGGATCTCCGTGTTGTTCCAGCCACAGTGCTCACAGGAAAAGGAGCTCACGATTATTTCTCTGAAGAAGGGGATCTTGGTGAGCAGGAGGCGCGTTATGCCCTGGGGAAGCAGAAAGCAGCGAATTAAAGAATCAATGAAACCGCCCTGCGGTCTCCCGGGCGCGCCTCCGGGTCCCGGACTGGGCCCACCTGGCCATGGGTCCAACCCCCGGCCCCTCCCCGCCTAAGCCCTACCCTCCCGCTGCCCGCGGCCGCGCCCCCGCCTCACGTTGTTGTAACAGTTCATGCACAGCGACTCGATCTCGGTGGGTTGCTGCTCCTCGTCCTCGGCGCTGAGGGGCCGGAACAAGTGTCCCGGGGCGAGAGACGGGGGAGGGTCGGGCGAGGGGGCGATGGTGGCCCCCGGGGGCGCGGTCTCCACCGCCCCGCTGGCCGCCATCACAGCCACGCGCAGCTCAGGCTTCGGCTTCCGGCTTCCGGCTTCCGCTGCTCTCGCGGCCCCACCCCCTTTCCCCGGCACTTCCGCCAGCTGCGGCTAGTGCTGTCTGGAAGAGACCTCCTATTCTGGGCTGTCGAGGAGCGGCCGCTGACGAGGACTGCCGGTTTTCGGAATTATGTGACTCGGACTTCCAAAGCCAGCCAGACCCACTTCAACTCAGCCGTCACTTCCACCAAGACGTCCTTTCAGACCCAGGGCAGTTCGTTGCTCCTTTGCGATAGCTCCACTGCACAGGGTTCTATTGGTCCATGAGTCTGTCTACAAGAGCCTGAGGGCAAGAGGCCTGGCTTGTCCCAGGGTATCCCGGAGAAGGTGCGGCCCGGAGCTGGGCTTGCTTCGTTCCACTGTTGGGCTAGACGCTGCTTGGATTCTACGTCCCCCTCTCAGGGTGGCTCAGCCTCCTCTCTCTCAGTCCCTCAATCCCTCTCGCTTTCTGTTCTTCCCACTCCCTATTTCTGTCCTCATAAGCACCTCCCCAAATTCCAGCCTCAAATACACAGCCCTTATTTTTATCCCCACCCCCTCATCCTCACTACATCCTACCCTGGCTGACTCACCCTTTCCCAGTTTCCTAACAACACAAAAAAAATCTCTTTTTTGGTAAACTTTTCTTAATAGCACTTCCTCTCCCTGTGCTGGGGACAACCCAGTTCTGTCTAAACCCAGGGTGTCAGGGAAGACCTGCCTGCAGGGGCGATGAGCCCAGATTCACATGGGATCTGTGCTCCAAGAGGGAGGGGGAGGTGCTGAGACCAGCAGGCCGAGCTGGGAGGAAAGAGTGCTGGACAGGAGGGTGCAGAGGGAAAGGGGTGGGTTTACCCTTTCCTCTCCCCCAACCTCTCACTTCCAACTGCACAGTGCCCAGGGGAATCTATGAGCAGCTTTGGTGCCCCTGAATGAGTGTATTTGGAGGGGACGGTTGAGAGTTTGGGGGCCCCAAGAAGACAATCAGTCATAAAAAGAGACAATTCAAAGTCTAAAACAACAGGAACAAAGGAGACAAGCCACCCCAGGAGTCTCAGGTCCACCAGGGCCACAGTTCCTCTAGCGACAGCATGCATTTCATGCGCACCATCCTGTGATAAGCAGGCTGGTGAGCCATGCAGGTGCAGAAGCAGGATCTCTAACCCAAGCCCACACCCCAGGTGTGACAGCTGTCTGACCCAAGCCCACACCCCAGGTGTGACAGCTGTTATCTAGCCAGGTGCCCTGAAGCAGAGCCCAGCCACAGCTCCTCTGACAGACCTAGGCTGTGAGGGGGTCACTAAGAAAGAACAGGAAGGGAATGGAGTGGGTGATGAGAGTGCTTTGGGGACAGTGGTGAGGTGACTGCTTCAGACACGGTACAAATGAGAGTCATTTCAGGCAAACAAACTTCCATCATAAGCATCGATTTCATTTGAGCCTGAAGTCTAGACTTCAGCCTGGAGTCAGGAGGGAGGGCCTGGAGATGGGGAGGGCACACAGTGTGCTCCCCAGAGGTTTAAGAAGCCCCTAGAGTTTGGAGGGCTCAGTCCCATACTTAAATGCAGAGCTATGTAAGGAAATACGGGCTCTGTCCTCTCGATCGCAGCCCCCAGCATACATACCCACCAGCATCAGAGCCAGCAGGGATGTGTACACATGTACCATCAGATGCTCTTCCCGTATTTCACTCTTTTCTCCCTTCTATTCCCCTAACAGAAGCTGTCATGGCAGCCCTGGGGAGACAAGTGCTCTTTGTGGACCAGCTGTAGCAGTGGCCACCAATTAGTCAGAAATGACAGGAACCAAACTCCAGAACGTAGTGGCACAGGCTTCCAGCACTATGGCCAACAGGCTTGCAGGTAATTACCCGCACATTTGGTGCCTCTCCCTCCCTACTCCCTCACCCCTGAATGGAGCCACTCAGGAGGATTCCCAAAAGAGCACAGGAAGCTGGGTTTGCAAAGCCTGGTGAGTGTAATGCATCCAGATGGGGAGTCTAGATATTGGAGGCTAGATATTGCTAGGGAGAGTAGCTCCTTCCATGGCCCCGCCTATCCTGGGCAGGACCCTTCACCATCCACCCAATGGGCCACTTTCAAGAACTGAGCCATGCAAGAGCCTCTGGTCCAGGGCTTCCCAGACAAGGAGCTGGGAAGTGGGCCTGGGCAAGTAGACCCTCAGGACTCCCCCAGATGGCTGTGGCCCTGGTCATGAAGGTTGTAGGTGATGTCCTCCCACAGGTCGTCCAGACGGGTCTGCAGCTTGCTCAGGGCCTTGCCACTGTCCGCTTGCTGGAACTCGGGGGCGAAGTCGCTGTGGCCTGGCGGGGGCGGCGCTAGCTGCTGCTGAACCTCCTCAGTCTCCTGGTCGATGGCGCGAGTGAAGGCAGCGATCTGCAGGAAGGTGTCCTGGCGGAAAGCCTGGAGTCGATGACGCACCTCATCGGAGAGCACGTGGGGGTCTGGGCCGGCCCCCTCCTCGGCTCCGTCTGCGCTGGCGCTGGCAAAGGCGCTACTGAGCTCTTTGCGCAGCTGGTCCAGGTTCTGCTGGATGCGCGCGTGCAGAGCCTTGGCCTTGAGCGTGAGTTTGCGTGAGAGCACCTGCACGCAGCGGCTGAGGCGCGCGGGGCTGGCGGCGGCGTGCGGAGCTACACTGCGGTGCAGCGCCTGCACTTGGTGCTGGATGCCGCTCACCAGGCGCTCGGCATACGGGTGGAAGAGCTCTTTGACGCGGCCGGTGTGGTGCACCACACGGCTCTGCAGTTCCTGCAGCAAGCCCCGCGCCTCGTCCATACTCCCCAGCAGCTGGGCCTTGGTGTCTTCTCCCACCAAACGCAACTGTTCCTGGAGCTCCTGTACGCGCAGGGCCACCTGCTCCATCAGATCCATCGTGTAGGGCTTCAGCTGCCGCCGCAAGCCCTCCAACTTCCAGCCCAGCAGCTCGTGCGCCTCTGCCATGTAGGGCTCCAGGCGTGTCCTCACCTCCTCCAACTCCTCCTGCAGCTGCTGTCGCATGCCCACTGGGTCCTGTGGGAGCAGAGGAGGCTCCCTCCCCTGGCCACTCAGAGGGCCCAGCTTTTCCAGTAACTTGTCCATGTCATTGAGGTCTTGCTCAAGGCTGTCTTTCAGGCTCCTGGGGAAGGGGACAGATATCCAGGACATCAGACCGCCAGCCCCTATCATCTCCTTTGCCCCAGAGACATCGCGCACTGATCCTCCTAAGGACGCAGGGCGGTGGCCCCAGGGCCGGGTGCTCTAGTCCTAAGCCCCGGCCACCCTCAACTCCTCGCACACGAAGCACAAACACATCACATGTGCAAATCCAGACCTACAACACTGTCCAAGCAAGCACAGATGCCCCAAGACTCTCACATCATCCTTTCATTATGGGGGCTCCAGTGGGGCTCCTCTCGGTTGATCCCGAGCCCCACGCCTCAGTGAGCAAAGGGACAGCAGCTGTAGCAACGTCAAGGCGGGGGTCTGTGGGCAGGGGAGGCTGAAGAGCCCTGGACTGCCGGAAGATGGGGCGGAGCTGGCACCAGTCTGTTCCTGTGTCCCAGTGGGGACCACTGAGGTTGAAGCTTCAGAGGCAGCGCATACCCCACCCCCCAGGCTGTCTCCTCCCTTCTCCCACACCGCTTGCCCTCACCACTCACACATGGTCCCGTGCCAGCTTCTGCTGCTGGATGTGCTCCACCCTGCCTTTGTCCCTGCTGCTCTGGCTGAAGTAGTCCCAGAAACTTTTCCTGGCCTGGGTGGCTGAAAGCACTGTGGATAGAGATAGGGTGATTAAGGGCTGGGTTCTCCTCCCCCGGGGTGCACAGGCCCCTCAGTACAGCCTCCACCGCACCCCCACATTAAAGTCAGGATTGGAGACCCACCTGAGAGGAGAGCCAGAGCCCAAGTGAGGACTGCAGCCATGCTTGCCATTATCAGCTCTGAGAAAGAAGAATGGAGGCCCACTTAGGGTGAAGATGAAAAGGCAGGGACACCTCCTAGGGAACTTGCTCCAGGGGGCCCTGCTCCAGGGGCAACCTGCCCCAAATCCTGTTAACCCTTCCGTGGGGTGTCAGGAGCACAGAGCTGTTGGGGCTCAAGAGGACTGACCTAGGTGAGTCTGGGAGGCTGGGAGGGAAGGCGTGTTCTCAGACATGGGGGATGCTGCTTCTTTCTCACCTCAGTCACACAGTAGGGAGCTATGCAAAGCTTCTCCCTGCCACCACCTTTCCCAGACCCCAGGAGCAGCTCCCTAGGCTCCTCTGCCACCTCTCCCCGGCTCACCTGTCTTCCTGACTCCCATTTCATGGCAGGAAAACTGAGGCATATGAAGGGGGAAGAAGCAATTCTGCCCCAGTGGCTCCAAAAGGATGTCTTGGTTGCCCCCTCACCTGCTCTCTCCTGAGGTCCCCTGAAATCCCCTCCCTTGGGACTCCGACCTCCCTCCCTCTGTCCTCGCTGCTCACCTGCTCCGATCTGGGCACAGAGAGCAGACATTCTGCTTTATACTCCAGGGGCTTGGGCTTCTGGCAACAACTGCTCTGAGTAAATACCACGTGGAGGTTCAAAGAAGGTTGACCTCAGCTGCCTCCCAGAGCTCACCTCCTGCCCGGTTCCTGGCACCCAGAGGGTTAATGAGTGCCTTGGTATCAGGAGACTTTCCCAGTGGAGAAGGGCTTCCTGGGAAGCTTTACTAGGAATGGGGCTGAACTCCTCACCCAGTTCTCCCCAAGCCCCATGACGTTCACCGACCTACTGGCTGGCCCATCAACAGCGAGGAGGCTGTTTGTCTGCCAAGGGCCCCTCTCTTACACAACTACTCAGAGGCACCATGCCCCAGCTGGCCAGATAGGGACAGTGGCCAGCTGCCGACCAGAACCTCAACAGCCCTTCCCAGCTCCACCACAGGCTACTCAGGCAGCCTGGGAAGAGCCAGCATTCATAGGGTTAAAGACCTTCCCACATCCTGCAATAGTCCTGGAGCAAGCAGGGGACACCAGGCAGGGTGAAGATGAGATGGTAAAAGGCATCTGGGCCGGGGACTCGGGACCCAAGGAATTGGAGCAAGAGGATGATTCTCCCCATGGGGAAAAGCTGAACTCCATGCATAGGGCCTCTGAGGCAAGCAAGCCAAACAGCCCAGATCCTCCTCTGATGACATGTCTACTCCATGTAGTGTACTTACGCACACGCATGCATAAGCTCCTGATTCTTGCTCCTAAATGTATATGGAATGGATCCCCTCTCCTCTAGTTCCACCACCGTCACAGCCCCAGTTATCGCCCACCTTCATTGTGTTCATAACCCCCACCAGGTCTCTCTGCCACAGTCCTCCCAGTTCAACTCATCCTCTATGATGGCTTATGCCGCTCATTTCCTGTCTCATCTCCTGCCACACAAAACCTTGGCATTCCCTGAGCACGCCACCTCTCTCAGGACCCTGGCCCTGTATACATGCTATTCCCACTGCTTGAAATAGCTGATCTCCTGGCAAACATTTATTGATTTTTTTCAGACTTAGTTTGTATTAGGCTTGGCTACAAGTGACAAAAAAAAGAGAGAGAGAGAGAGAAAGAGAATAGCACAATTTTATTTTTCTCTATTATGTGAATGTAGACACCCAAGGCTCCTCCCGTCTTGTTGCACCATTATCCTCAACAAGAGGCTCATGCCCAAGTTCCAGCTGCTCCAGCTCTGGCCATCAAGTCCACCTTCCAGGGAGCAGGAAGGAGGAAAAGGAGAAGGACGTGTTCCCTCCCTTTAAAGACACATCCCAGATATTGCTCTTACCACTTTTACTGACATCCCAGCAGCCAGAGCTTAGTCACATGGCCACACTTAGCTTACTAGAAAGCTGGGAAATGTAGTTTTTGTTCTGGGTGGCTGTATGTCCAGCTGAAAAAGGACTCTTACTCAGGAAGAAGAGGAGAATGGATTTGAGGGGACAATAGTAGTCCCTGCTGAACAGCTTCAATGTCACTGCCTTGTGCAAGCAATCACTGAAAGGTACATGATCAATCACTCAGGGTGACATTTGGGTGACAAGAGAGAAGGCAGGGAGACTATTTAGGGCTGTTTCAGTGATCCAGGTAATTAATCCAGTAATGAAGGCCTGAGGAAGGCATGGAGGTGAGGGTTGGAAGATAAGTAAATATCTGAGGGATATTAAGGCGGCAGAATTAATAGCACTTGGTGACTGATTGGATGAGGGAGGTGAAGGAGGGGAAGGAATTCAGATGATTCCCAGGTTTCTGGGCAACTGTGTGGATGAACGTTCCTCTCAACCAACAACAGGAGCCTACTGAAGGAAGAGCAGATTGGGACAGAAAATGAGAGTTCAGTTTAACGGAGTCCTAACTTGAACCTAAGCTGGCTTTCCCACAGGCATAGGGCAAGCCCAGTTGGGGTCTATTTGCATAATGGCTGAGAAGCCCCCTAAGAAAAAATGTATTTGAAAATAAAAAAGCAACAGAAACTACAAGTCAGGCACAAAACTACAGTTATCAAAGGAGAAGGGAGACTCAGAGTATTTGGGAAGGGTGTGTTTTCAAGAGATGAAAGAATATGGGAGTAGAGAGCCCCAAAAATCTGGATTTTGATTATTTGTACCCACAGGCTGGTGTTGCCTGGTACCCGAAGGCCCTCCACTGGAGATGTTCTGGCACTTGGATATAGATGTCTGGCGCCCAGGAGAGACATCTTGGCCGGAGACTGAGTTTTTGGAGTCACTGGCTGATAGTAGCAGTGGAAGACTTGGAATTGGATGAGATAACCCAGGGAGAGTATGTATCAGGAGGAAAGAAAAGAACTGAGGTCAGAAAACACCATTATTTATGGGTAATCTAAGAGGAAATGACCTACAGAGGAAGCCTTCAGTGGAGAAAATTAATGCTCTCCAAAGATCCATGCACTCCCCTGCATTTCCCAGACTCCTTTACAATTAGGTTGGGGCCAGTTGGGGCCATATGATTAGTTCCAGCTACTGGGGTGGGAGCAGGAAAAAGTGGGTCACTTCTGGTGGAGGACAATGAAGAGCAGACGCAAGTTCTCCATGCTTTCTCTTTCTTTCCCATAGGGAGGAAGCAACAAACTACAAGATGGCACGATTTGCAAGAGGGAGGGAGAGGGTCTGTATTCTCAGTTGGTGCTTGGAGCATCCCCTCCCACCTAAAAGAGGGGCAGTCAGAGAGGAAGAATCATCAAAAGACAGAAGAATCAAAGAAAGTAAGTGTATTGGTTAAATTAGAAATCTGGCTAGTCTGAGAGAGACCCCAAACAACAGTGGCTTACGCAAGTTAGACATTTCTTTTTTCTCCCACATAAAAATTTGTGCTGGTATGGCAGCACTGCTCCACAAAGCTGTCCAGGGTTTGGAGGCTCTTCCATCCCTAGGTGTTACCCTTGTCCACATGATCTAAGATAGCTCACCGCCATGTCCCCATCCTGCCGCTGGAAAGGTGAAAGAGGGGAGGAGAGTGTACTCTCCTTTCTTTTAAGGGCAAAATCTTAACTTCTTCTCCCATTCCATTGGTTAGAACTAGTCACACTACCTGTAAGAAAGGCTGGGAAAGGTCATCTTTATTTTGAATGGCCCTCAGCCCAGTGCCCAGTTAAAACTCAGAGATTCTACACTCATACGTTGCTGGTGGGAATGTAAAATGGTGCAGTTGCTTTGGAAAACAGTTTGGCAGTTCTTTAGTGGTTAAATATGGAGTTCCTCTATGACCCAGCAATTCTACTCCTAGGTATAAACCCAAGGCATATGAAAACATCATCCCCACAAAAACTTATTCATGAATGTTCGTAGCAACATTGTTCATTATAGTCAAAAAAGTGGAAACAACCCAAATGTCCATCAAGTATGAATGAATAACAAAATGTGGCATATCCATATAACGGAATATTATTTGACAATAAAAAGGAATGAAATACTGATACATGCTACAACACAGATGAACCTTGAAAACATGCTAAGTAAAAGAAGCCAGTCACAAAGACCATATATTATATAATTCTGTTTACATGAAATGTCCAGAAAAGACAGATCTGTAGAGACAGAAAGTAGGTTAGTGGTTCCCTAGGGCTGCAGGGGGTGGGAGTTGATTGGGGAGAAATGGGGAATAACTGCTAATAGGTGTAGTATTTAGTTTGGGGATGATGAGAAAAGTTCTAAATTTAGATCTGATGATATTATAGTCGTGCAAGTCTGTGAATATAATAAAACCATTAAATTGTAATGAATTTTATGGTATGTGAATTATATCTCAAAGATGTTTTAAAAATCAGGCATTCTATAACTGTCACACCAAAGAAAGCAAGATTTCAAGAGTGTGATTTCAAGAATTAATGGCTTAGCCGGGCGTGGTGGCTCACACCTGTAATCCTAGCACTCTGGGAGGCCGAGGCAGGTGGACTGCTTGAGCTCAGGAGTTTGAGACCAGCCTGAGCAAGAGCGAGACCCCATCTCTACTAAAAAAATAGAAAAATCAGCCAGGCATCATGGTGCATACCTGTACTCCCAGCTACTCAGGTGGCCGAGTCAGGAGCATCGCTTGAGCCCAGGAGTTTGAGTTGCAGTGAGCTACAGTGATGCCACTGCACTCTATCTGAGGCAACAGAGTGAAACTCTATCTCAAAAAAAAACAAAACAAAACAAGAATTAATGGATTCCCACTACAGCAGATTGAGCATAGCTAAGGTCATGTTTTCAATGGTTTTCTATCTCTACTCTTAAAAGAAGCATTTCTAGCCACTTCACATACATTAGGTTAGCTGTTATTTTTTAAAAATTAAAATTAAAAAGCAGAAAATAAGTATTGGTGAGGATGTGGGGAAGTTGGAACCCTTGTGCATTGCTAGTGGGAATGTAAAATAGTGCAGCCACTATGGTAAACAGTATGACTGCTCCTCAAAAAAATAAATGTAGAATTACCATATGATCCAGTGATTCCACTTCTGGGTATATACGCAAAAGAATAGAAAACAGGGACTGGAACAGATATTTATACACCCATGTTCATAGCAACATTATTCACAATAGCCAAAAGGTAAAAACAACCCAAATGTCCATTAACAGATGAATAGATAAACAAAATGTGGTATATCCATACAATGGAATACTATTTAGCTTTAAAAAATGAAATTCTGACACATGCTTGAACCTTGAAGACATTATGATAAGTGAAATAAGCAAGTTACAAAAGGACAAATTTGTGATTCCACTTGTATGAGGCACCTAGATTAGCCAAATGTGTAGAGATAAAAAGTATAATCATAGTTTCCACGGTCTAGGGGAAGTGGAGAATGAGGAGTTATTGTTTATTGGGTACAGAGTTACTGTTCGGAAAGATGAAAATGTTCTGGGGATGCATAGTGGTGATGTTGCACAACAGTGTGAATGTAGTTAATGCTACTGAAATGTACACTTAAAATTGGTTAAAATGATAATTTTTATGCTATGTATATTTTTCCACAATAACAGAAAGCATTTGTGGTACTCTAATGTGTTTGTTTTTCCTGGTAACTCAAACCGAAAGAGGCTATGCTATAAAATAGAGCTGCATTGGATTGTCTGTTTGCAAATCAAGGTCCTTGTAAGGTCCTTTCTGTGATGCAGAGGAAACACCTGGAACTACATTTCCCAGAATCCCCTTCTCTCTATGGGCCAGTTAGAGTCAGCCAGTGTGAGATGGAAGAGGAGAGGCCATTACTTTTCATTGACAGTTGCAGACAGAAGCATGGCCAGAGTTGGGGTTTCGAGCAGCTTCTGGCTGGCCTTCTTAGGAATCACATGCTTTGGTATTGCAGGCTGAGATCATTAGGTGAGCTTCCCATTTGTAACCACTTACAGGTGAGCTTTTGAGAATCAGTCCTTCAGAACTGCAAGCCGAGATGGTCATTCCTCCAGCCCTTGAAACAGTTCTACAAACCTTTACTTTTCTACATTAAAACCTTTCATACTTGAAATACGTGAAGTGGCTTCTGTTTTTCTAACTGCACCTCGATTGATACAATGGGTAAATGCAAGACCCACTCATGCTTCCCAATTTGATGGCATCTTATAGTTTTAGCATTTAACATGTTTAGGTTGGTTGGATGTATATGTATACGTGCGTATTATGCGTTTTGTGTGTGGAACCATTTGAAATGATTGCAGCCAGAATGACACTTCACCCTGAACATTTCCTCATACATTGTGAAGAATAAGGATACTTTTATATAAGAACAATATCATTATCACGCCTATGAAATTCCTTAATATCATCTAACATATACTACATATTCAGATTTTCCCAATTCCCCCCAAATGCTTTTATAGCTGCTTTATTTCTTTATTTTTTTCTTTTTAAATTCAAGATCCAACACATTTCTTCTGGTTATTATGCCTCTGTAGTTTCTTAATTTAGAGCAATACTCTCTAACCCTGCTATTTGTTTGCTTATTTCTCATGACATTGACTTTTTTTGAAGAGTGCAGGGAAGAAGTCTGGCAAAATGTCCCACATTCTGGATTTGACTGATTGCTTGCTCATAATTAGATTCAGGTTAAACACTTTTGGCAAAAATACTTCACAGGTGATATTAGGCCTTTCTTCTTGCACCATATTTGGAGGCACAAAACGATTTGTCGCTGCTAAGTTTGATCACTCAGTTAAAGTGGTGACCACCAGATTTATCTATACTAAAATGTGCAATTTTCTTTAGTAATTAGCAAGTATTTGTGGGTTAATACTTTGAAGCCATGTGAGCATCCTATTCCCCACTAATTTTTCACCCACTGATTTTAGCATTCATTGATGATCATTGCCTGAATCAAATATTACTCTGGGAGCTGCCAAACGGTGATAAGTCTGTCATTCCATCTACATTTGTTATCTGATTTCTTCTGTAAGTAAGAGCTTTTAGGGAACTTGTTTTCGAATTTAAAGACTTGAAACAGATTCTTTCCACATGAACTCATTTATGTTTCCCTTTTCTCGACTGTTTCCTAGTATTTTTTTTTTTTTTTT
>NW_012151730.1:803028-805043 GCF_000956105.1 Propithecus coquereli
TTTTTTTAGTAGAGATGGGGTCTTGCTCTTGCTCAGGCTGGTTTTGAACTCCTGACCTCGGGCGATCCTCCCGCCTCAGCCTCCCAGAGTGCTAGGATTACAGGCGTGAGCCACCACGCCTGGCCAAGAACTTAGTATTACATCACATCAGGAGACACGCAATGTCTGCTTGTCCCAGTATTAATGATGCTAAGTTTTTTCACTTAGTAAGGCAGTTATTACCAGACATCCTGGTATAACTTTCTTCATATATTGTTTCATTCATATTTGTGGTGATGAACTTTCTAGGTAGATGTCTATAGCTGGAATTGTTGGATCAAGCATGAATATATATGTAATCATTGAATATTGCCAAATTTCTCACTGCAGGCATTGTGCCATTTTGTACACCTACCAACAACATATGCAAGTGCTTTTTCTTCCCACAGCCTCACCAAAGTCTGTGTACCCAGTTTTTCAAATATTAATGCCAGTCTGACATGTGAGAAAAGGTATCTTCATAGAGTTTCAATTTGCATGTCCCCTATTATTTGCCTATCTTTAGTGGTTATTTGACCTACTCTGTGACTGCTTTGCTTATGTCTGTAGCTCATCTTCTGTTGAGATTTTGCCTTTTCTTCTAGATTTTTAACAGTTCTTTATACATAAGGGAGATTAACCCCCTTATCAGTGACATAAAACGCAAATATTTTCTTTTAGCTTATCATTTGTCTTTTGACTTTGTTTATAGTGTTTTTGGGGTTTTGCCATGCAAATATTTTCATATTTCAATAGTCATATCCATCTTTTCTTTCCTTGCTTTTGGAATTTGAGTCATAATTATATAAAGTTTCACTACTTCCAGGTTACAAAGGAATTCACCTGTTTTTTCTTCTAGAAGTTGTATGGTTTCATCTTTTCATTTAGATCTCTCATGTATTTGGAGTTTAATTGAGTTTATGATGCGAGGTATGAATTCAGTTCTACCCTTTCCCAAATAGCTATCCAGGTAGCTCAATACCATTTTCTCTATGATTTGAGATTTCATGTTTATCACATACTAAATTTCCATGTGTTCTTGGTTCTGTTTCTGGACTTCCCATTCTGTTCTGCTGGTCTGTCTGGGTCTTCAGCTGCCAACACCAGACTGTTCTACTTTAGGGCTTTCTAGTATGATCTTCCAGTCTTGAACATAAGCAGACAACCAAAAGTCATAACACATATAAGGAAAGTCTCTTATATGAAAAACACAGGCTAGAATAAAAAATAGACAACAGCAACCTGGAGAAAAGAGAGTCTTTGCAGGAAGAAGAAAATTTAAAAACAAAAACAAACGGAAAAACACTGAGAAACATAAGAAAAGATGTCATGGCCCAGTGCAGTGGCTCACGCCTGTAATCCTAGCACTTTGGGAGGCCAAGGTGGTAGGATCACCTGAGGCCGGTTCAAGACCAGACTGAGCATGAGTGAGACCCTATCTCTACAGAAAATAGAAAAATTAGCCAGGTATGGTGGTGCTCGCCTATAGTCCCAGCTACTTGGGAGGCTGAGGAGGGAGGATCACTTGCGCCCAGGAGTTGGAGGTTACCATCAGCCACTGCAGTCTACCCAGAGTGAGACTCTGTCTCAAAAAAAAAAAAAACAATATGTTATAACTATATAACTATAAAACAAGAACAGAATGCTTTATTAAAATGAAAAAAGAATGGTCAAAGAAAAAAGAGCTCTTGGAAATTAAAAAGTATAGTATCAGAAATAAAACAATTCAAAACAAAAACTCAATAGAAAGGTGATAAGATAAAGTTGGAAAGTAGGAAAGAAAATTTAAAAGATTAGAAACCAGTCTAGTAGGTCTAACATTCAATTAATAAGAGTTTCAGAAACAGAAAAAAAAGGCCGGGCGCGGTGGCTCACGCCTGTAATCCTAGCACTCTGGGAGGCCGAGACGGGTGGACTGTTTGAGCTCAGGAGTTCGAGACCAGCCTGAGCAAGAGCGAGACCCCGTCTCTACTAAAAATAGAAAGAAATTAATCAGA
>NW_012151730.1:806438-809013 GCF_000956105.1 Propithecus coquereli
AGAAAAATAATTAAATAGAATGTCTATAAGTGAAAAATAGTTATTAAAACATAAAATTCATTTAGCTACAGTTGGAGAGAGAATTAGTAAACTAGAAAGCAGATCTGAGAAAATCACTAGAAAGAATCACAGAAATATTAATAAAAAGAAGAAAGATGTTAAGTGGAAGTTAAGAGATATGGAGGACAGAAAGGGAAGGTCCAACATATCTCCATAGAATTTCCACAAAGAGACTACTAGAGGGGCTATGGAAGAGGCAATATTCAAAAGATGATGGCTGAGAAATTTAAAAATTGGAGAAAGATATGACCTAAATCTTCAGTTACAGGAAGCATCCTGAGTCCTGGTAGGATAAATTAACACAAATCCAAATCAAGATACATCATGGTGAATCTGCAGAACTTCAAAGACAATGAATATCTTCAACCAAAGAGAAAAGACTATCTACAAATGAAGTATATCATTAAACTGACAACTGACTTACCAGCAATATATCTTCAAAAGACTAAAAGGTAACTTAATGGTCAACCAAGAAGTATACTCAGGTGAACTATTATTTGAGAGTAAGAAGTTAACTTAAGAAAAAGACAGAGTTTACTACTCACAGATCCTCACTGAAAGAACCACTAGAAATCTGAAAAAGAAACAGAACCCAGAAAAAAGGAGTTGGATAAAGGGAGATATGGGGAGCAATGAAATTCGAAAATGTTTAGGTAAATCAAAAAAGCATTAGAGAAAACACACACCCCTATGAGATTAAGTATTACTAAAAATTGGTCAAATACCAGCAACTTCATGTAGTTCTGCCTAACAAACTATATTTATATGTAGTTTGTCTTATTCACTGCTATATTTCCAGTGCTTAGACCAGTGCTTACCATGTGTTAGGGGGGCTCAAAAATATATATTGATGAAGGGACTATTTTGGAGGAGGTGTTAAAAATAACGAGGAACTAAATATTAGACCAAAGTAACACGGAAATGGGAGAGATCAAAGTTAAAGCACTCAGCAGTCTTTGCATTATTTAGGAGGAAGATAGGAATATTGATTATCTTTACACTTTGTTAGGTCAGACAAGAATATTAAAATTTTAAGGAACAACCCATTAAAATAATAGAAAGAATGGATAACTTTCAAACTAGTACATGGTGAAAAAAAACTAAAGAGCATCTGATTGAATTCTAGTAAAGGATGATGGATTGATTGCATGCATTAGCCTCTGCTGTTTTCTGAAATCCCAATAAGATGGCATCAAAGTGCACTTTTTAAAAAATGCATAAACCCACAAGGAGAATAGAAAAGGCGGTAAAAGCAACGTCATTTTGGAAGCTGAGAAGCTGTCGGATGGTCAAATGGTAGTAACCAGGCACAACTGAGATGAATTTTGAAGCTACAGTGGAGAAAGCCAAAAGCCCCCTGATTTGTACTACCAAACTCCCAAAAGCTCGACATTACCATCAACCGATTCTTCTGGAAAAGTGGGTGATAATGGGGCTAAAATATGGCACTTGGCCAAGAGTCTGTTTGACAAGCAGCTGTCCTCTTCAACTCTGCTCAGCTGGGTTACTGTCCTTCCCCCAACAGCAGCAGAAAACCAGAGGCTTATACTCTGGAAAGGGTAAAAGAGTGGGCCTCTGTCCTGGAGAAAACTAGGTATTATTGGGGGCCAGGGTTCTCGTACTCAAAAAAAATTAAGAAAAACTTTATATATTAAATTTTGAAACTCCTCGCTCTACTATCTTTAACCTTATCCAAAATGTTGGCCAGTTAGACTTTATCTTCCAGGAAGAAGATCGGAAGAACATTCTCCCTGAGAAATCTGAGTAGCCCGAGAAAATAGACCTAAAGAAACGGATCTGGGGGTTCTGTGGTCCAGATGGTCCCTGCTAAATTGACCCATGGACTCAAGACTTCATATCAGCTTCTTTTTTTCTTCTAATTTGCCATGAAAAATTTCAAAAACACAGAAAAGTTGAAAGAACAGTACAATGATCTCTATTGTACTCACCGCCTAGGTTTAGTCATCCACTCCTTGTACATTCTATGTATATGCTGAACCATTTGGAAGTAGCGGATAACCTGCACTTTTCCTCACAATAACTCCAGCTTTCATATCCTAAAAAATAATGGCATTCTTCTTCAAAACCACAATACCGTTATCATATCTAAGAAAATTAACAATAATTGCACAACATCATTGAATATATAGTCCATGCTCAAATTTCTTCATTCGTCCTTTCAAAAAGTTTTTATTGTTTTGTTATTTTTTTAAAGTAATATTCAATGAAGTTTCATGCATCACAGTTGGTTGTTAAATACTCTTTAAGTGCTCCTACTTTTTTTAAATGGCATTAACTTTTCGAAAAGACCAAGCCAGTTGTCTTATACAATGTTCTATATCCTTAATTTGTCTGATTTTGTAGTGTCATTTATCTTGGCTTTTTGTCTTCTATGTTTCCTATAAACTGGAATCTAGGTCTAAAGGCTCAGTTGTGTTCAGATTATGTTTAAAGTATTCTGGCAAGAATTCTCTAAAGGTCAAGTAAGAACTTAGTTTTTTTTTTTTTTTTTTTT